>NW_027115565.1:287090-313402 GCF_000696795.3 Halyomorpha halys
ACTACTGGGTAGTTTCTCTACATCCTGTATCATATCATTATGTCATTATGATCAAATTTACTGGTTGTATTTTTTTATACAGTTGTAAATATCAACAAATAAATAAAAAAAAAATACGAGTACAGTACTTTGCAGGGAAGTGCTGTTACTTCACCAGCGGTGCAAAGAGTTGACTTGATCAGAATCCGGATTAACCGGCAGATTTTTCTCCCCATTAAGAGTGACCACTTTATGAGGCTGGTTGTACCCTGGACGGCTCTGGAATACACAGGGTTGACTCATGGATACAGTAACAGAATAAATATGTATATGCCGCAGCGGATTTAAACTCGGGTCCTTGGTACTACATATATAGTAACTATATCTATTTTTTTTTTTGGAACACTTAAAAAATAAAATTATCTTACAACATTACTTGACCGAACCATTATGTTATCGTAATCATTCGACGCAGAATTTGATGTTATTTAATTTATTGTACCATAAAAATTTATTTTTAGAATTATTTGCTGATGTTCTATGTAGTGAGATTTGCGCACTGGGTCCATGTTTAAATTTTATGGAAATAAAAAAAAATAATGCTATTGAGTGACTGAGATGGTCACTTAACTTGTAAAAGAAACAAACAAAGAGAATAGTTAAGTGACCTAATAAAACATTTGGAGTTCAATAAAGACACTAACTACCTAAATAAAAAATCAAATATAAGGACTACAATAGAATATCGGAATTGAATTTCAAGGAAGAAATATATACAAAGGTAAGAGCGTCCAATCCTACCTTTTTAGCTTAAAACTGAATTTTAAGTGATATAATATTAAAAAGCCTTAAGCTATGTCCTAACTGAACAAGCGTCCATCTATTTCCTATTTTTGATTTTTAGAGCGACTGAACTGACCATGAGGCTGTGGTAGGAGCGTGGTAACGCGTCAGTCTACCAATCCACAGTTGTCGGATCAAATCCTAGTCCCACCCGGACTTTTTTCAAGCACAAAAAATGCAAAACTCACTAACAACCTCCCCCCGGGTATTTGGGAGGCCCGTTAGCCCATGGGTGGCACTCACAAAAATAGACGTGGGAGTGACGAACCCACCCTTCGAAAAAAATCGTCAAGAAATGCTCGTTGTATATCCTAATACTTTAATATTACCTCCTAATATTGGAAAATACATCGCGCGAGGACTTAGGCCTCCATAGTCTGTTGTGCCCATAAAATAATAATCTAACCATGAGCCTCGCTGATCAGCTACGCTCGTCTAGTTAGACCATAGCCTTTGTCGGGCTCGCGATAGAAATTATTTCATTCTGATATCGGTTATTAACTAGCTGAAGGTAACTTGAATACAAATAACGTCAGCAGCTTGAAATTAATTTCACAGCAATTTCAGACTAAATAAATCCTCGACTATTTAAAGATAATAACAGAGGCTGGGAGATTGATTGCTCAGCATTTAATACACGAATGTTCGCCTGCTCTTTTCTTTTTAACATCTACAATCGACATCGGAAAAAAATCCGATAAGACCCATCAGAGATTTTGTATTTATTTAATAATCAAATCTTTTCCAACACCTAATCCCATTTCAGCCTTGGGCAACATTTGATTGAATATTTACGCCAAGGTCGTACATAAATTTGAACGCCTCTTGAACTAGATACGACCGTAAACGATTCAGTCTGATTATAAATTAAAATAAGCTGTCGTATCAATTTGCTATCGCAGGTGCGTTGTGTGTATCATAATTGTGTGTCATAGCTGGGCACCCCATAAATCAAAAGAATGTAACAAAATGCTATTTACACATCATACTCAACAAATCCGTGTAATAAAAAACGTCTGAACAGACTATATATTTGAGAAAGTATAGAAAAACATTTTTCTATACTTTCTCAAATATTTATTACCATTTCTAAAATGACCTATGATCTGAAATTGAGGAATTTTATATCAAAAGACAATCTGTCATTTTATAAAGTAAAATTTTACACCAAAATATGTTCAGTTTATTTCAAAGTTACTCTATTGTTAGAGAATGTTAAAAATAAATATGTTTAAAGAAACATTTGACTTAAGAGAAATGCTCTCATAAAATATTTTAAATAATAGCTTTTCAAAAAATGGGTATACCTACTTTTGATAGCAAAAACCTCAATTATTAATTATTGATATTGTAGATGTAAAAAGTCCTGATTTATGAAAAGTAATTCTAACAAATATCATCCAAATCGGATCAGAATAAGTTCAACCAGGTCAATCTGGTGATAAAGAAATAAAAAAAAAATTACTTAGGTTTAGGGACTCTTTATTTATTATCTATAAATAATAAATCATAGGTCAAATGAATAAATATAATGTTAAGAAAGAGTAAAGAAAGAGGGTGAGGGTGAGAAAGGTGGCAGCTGGAGGGAGACGGAGAGGTTGATTAAAACCGCCCACAGGTGGATTATTAATAAAAAAAAACAATGGGAAGTGTTAATCGCGAACTTTCTTAACAAATAAGTATGTTACCATAGTATATAATATTTTTGTTTTTTTTACTTTCTAAAATTATTTGGTTTGAGAGTTGAAGCCAAACGCAATTATAAATCTTCTTCTTTTTTTATGCTATCAAATATGCAAAAGCTGGTAATAAGAGCTTCCATTCCTTCAATTTTATGTTTAAATTATTAATTTTAAATGTTTATTTAATAAACAGAGTGAATAATCTCAAAAGTAGTGTAAAAAATTGAGTATAAAGGGCGGATATTCTTGTTCAAAGCGTACAACTAAGTTTTATATTTCAATTAATAATAGTTTACTAATTCTAATTTAATTAATATTGGTATCATACATCGAAAAATAATTTCAAATTTAACTTTTTTCCTAGCTTAATAAATGTAAAATATAAAAAAAAAATTAAATCTATACTGCTACAATCCATGAAGGGTCGTCGAGAGTGTGCAGTACTTTATAAGGATATACTGTTTTAGTAGACCAATGATTTTGCCTGGAGATTATTTAGTCAAAATCGTGCTCGACAACCATTTTTTTTTCCATTGAGAGTAACTACATAATATGGCTGGGTGGACCCATGAGGACTCCTGAACCCACAGGGCTGACTCTGGGGTAGAGTGAATAAAAAAATAATTATCTACCACAGCTGGATTCAATCCCAAGTCCTCGGAGTTAGCATCATAGTGCCTTACCACTGCTACTCTCTCACACTATAATTATTAATATTATTTATTATTATCAAAAGACGAATATGTTTCCTGTAGCATACATGGAAACGTTTCTCATAAAACTGACCAATACATGAGCTATATCTGTCTACAGTACAAGTAATTTACGCATATATCGTATTGGACAGAATCGGTACCTGGGATCTAAGCATTGATAAACATTGCTACTTGGTCTAATGATTGATTACATGTTGTGTCGTTTAAACCTTGTTAGACATACGTCTTAAATTCATCTGGATCTCTACGAAGTGTAATGGCCTTAGTAAGAAGGTACATTTTCTTGACTAACTACTAACTAAAGATCCAATTACCGACTTTATAGAGACGTTTTTCAAGCTGGCTTGGAAGTAAAACCCCAACTGCGCGTATTCTTGATCCGAAATCACGCCAATCATTCCAATATTAGCAAGAATCTTTCCAGGATGATGTAAGCGAAACCTATCTCACTCCTTTAAATATAATTAGTTGACAAACGACCTTCCGAGAATAAGTATCTAATTTAGATGTGACAGATTGCCCTGACACCGTACAGTTTATTCAGCAAACTCCGAGTAACTGCTTTACCTTGAGAAGGTTCCTAATATACCGGGCGGTCAGTTGGGATTAGTTGAACTTGAGATACAGGATTATAACGGCCAGATGCGGGATTAGAACGTTATGCCAAATAATTTGTTCTATAATCAACATTGATTATTAGCAACATACCAGAAAGTGAGATAAATGGAGATATTGATTTCGAGCCGAAAAAACAAACAAACAAAAAAAACAGTCATTCTTTCAGACTTCATTCTATATCATTCATTAATCTTTGTTTGTCTATTTCATCTCATGTCTGCCTCGAGACAGGAAGGGCAGATAAATAGTGCAACGAAAACATAATTTCTTAATTTTATTTAGCACACATTGTTCACTTTTTACATGTGATAACAAAATAAATGTTGCCTCTTCTATAAAATTCTATCAAGTAGACACTTATTACTAAAAAGACTGTTCATCAGAAACGATTTTTAATTTCATATCGTGCTTCATTTTGGGATTAGTTATTTTTATTTTTTACTGCTTCATAGACTTCATCTGGAGCATACATAGCTAAAGTATAATAAAATAGTCTTACTTTGACCTTTTAAATAAAAATCTGTTGATTTGTTATGGCGATAAGGATATGGTTGGCTGTTGGCACAGCTATCTACTCAGCTATTATTGAGGTTGTAAAGGCATCTCGTATCATGTTATATTATCATCGTAACATGTTAGATTCCACGATTCATTTCTCCAAAGGAAACGCTCTCTTCTAATGACCTTTTTCATCCTTTCCCACAATGGCTACAAAAAATTTGCATACGGAGGACTATGTGTATTCTATAAAAATATGTCTTATCTTTCGGTGGTGTTTCAAGTAAATAGGTATAGGTATATCTTGAGTCTGAATCCAATGGAAACCAACAACCATCCAAAACTCTCTCATAATGTTCTTTTCAATTGTACATTACTTTGCCTCGACATTTCTATCCAGTTCCAAAACCATGGCGGTACCTTTGGTCAATTTCAAACTTCGCTGCTTTTCTCTAACATGTTCGATTCCACGATTCATTTCTCCGAAGGATACGTCCTCTTCTAATGACCACTTTCATCCTTTCCCACAAAGGCTGCAAAAAATTAGCATACAGATGACTATGTATATTCCATATAAATATGTCTTATCTTTCGTTAGTGTTTCATGTAAGGATAGTTTGATTTTAATTTCTGAAGAAAACACCTCCTCGTTACTTTATTATTCTAAATATTGAGAACCAAAAAAGTTTCATATATTCTCGATATCCACTCCTAATTCTCTTACATTAACTTTTCAATACCATAGCTTAACATTTTCTGAGTATCGTTTCTCATAGAACTGCTTCCTTTGACATCCGTGCTATTGAGGAAATGTAATTACAATTACTGTAATTTAAAATCAATTAAATCAAATTGCAACAAATTCATAGAGCATTGTCATTTTATTTGCGGCCCTTAATCACAATTACTAGCTGAGCCAAAGTAATCGAAATGACTAATTATAATACAATTTATCTGCAACAACTAAATAAATGTAATTGAATTATTAATTTCAATAAAATTTAATTATAAATACTGATCAGAATCTTTAATTATAATTACAAATCACTATCAATAATTTCGAATCCATATCAATTGTCATTCTAATTACTAATTACAATTAAATTCCTATTAAAACAGGACTTAATTGTAATTAATATTTATAATAAATTTAATTACTCAACAACGCCGAAGCCAAAATGGAAGTTATTGTATTTATTATAATTAATCTTTGTCCAACGCTAGTTTTATCTATGCAATTCTTTCTTCGTTTCCATTGACAGAACCTTCAATCTATCCTAATTTGTTTTGTTTAATATTCAATGTTTTGTATATTTTAAGGAATAATTGTTTATTCATATGCAATTTCATGTGTTTAATCTCGAACGGATCCATAAAAAGTTCATAAACGTTCATTCGACTACATAGTAGTGTAAGCCGAAACGTAGCTTGGTGGTTTGCAAGACTGATCTAGTGGGTTTGTGTTTGGACAGATAGTGTGTGGTTGCGATTGGAGTAATCGGTATCGAACCACCAATAAAATGCTTAGGGAATCCGAAAGCTTTTTATTATTGTTTCATTTGATTATTCGTTGGATAAATTGTGTAAATTAAATTACCAAATAAACTCAATTCTCAGTAATAGTTTCTTTATTAATCAGAAGATCGAATCAAGTCAGCTTTCAAAGAACAAAATAAATAAAAATAAGATATCTTCGATATACATCGTCTAGCTTTGAAATAGTTATTTAAAGTAGCAAAAATGTTACACTTCGCAAATAAATGAAAGATAAGGAAAACAAAAATTTTGCTTAAAAGAAAAAAAAACCTATGATTGAGCATTTTTTTATAATATAGATTTTTACTTGATTGATATTGATTTTTGATTTTGATTGAAGGAAAAACCGATAGAATGTTGGTCGAAATAGGAAGGCACTTGGAAGAGTTGGCAGCTGAACCAATAGCCATTGTCCCGTTGAGATCAATAGCCCTGCTTCCTAGTGATTGTCCAGATTCCATTCTCTGTCCTTTCCTTGCTCTGTTTTGTCCCCATCGACTCCCCCTTCCTCACAATCTAATGCATTTTATTCTTCACACAGATATCTGTCTCCCATCTCTATACAATACGCTATTCCCTCAACGCCGTATGTTGACTCCTCTTTGTTCATATCAGATACGAACAAAGGAGAACACTTAATGTCCCGGAGTAGTTACAATATATTCACACTTAATAAAGGGAAAAAAACTCGCCCTTTTTCGGCCAAAAAATTTCAAGAAAAACTCAATAAATTTGGGAGCGTAAGGGAGCATCCCACGGGTGGTAGATGTGGGGTTGGCCGGTGAACATTCTTTGGAAGTTCCTCTCGGCTAAGTCCGATTGACTCGTTGACAATGAGAGCAGACCCTAGGTTTGGCTCTTGTGAGTGGCTATTTACCTCATATAAATTTAAATTAATACTCCTATTGAATAAACAAGAAAGAAATATGTACCATTGTGAAGATATACGTTAGATATAAATATGACAACCAGTGATGCGGCGAGAGGGATACGCTAGGATCTTTTGAGCTCTGCTCTACCCCTCACAGGTGGGGGATAGAGTGAGCTCAGTGATCCTCAGGTCGAATGTGTAAATATTGTATATTAAAGTGACTACACATTATATTTTATTTATTTTTCTTTCATACCCATAGTTTGATTGTGTTCATTTGGTTTATTCTTCTGTTTGTATATATTTTAAGAGAGTTTTTTTTTCATTCATTTATTTATTTTATTTTATTTTAGTGCGTATGAGATCATTCATCACTAATACCTATTGCCCACAACTGTGTGATAGATTTTAATATCTATCAATAAATGAAAAAGTATTTTAAATAAATTAAAAAAAAAGATATAAATGTATGTTTTTGTATCCTTAAGATTAGAACGCACGTGAGCTCTTGTTGCAAATCAGAATCGACTTTTATGGGAACGGCTCGAATCCTCCAGTCCCGTAGTAAGGATATCAAAATTCATTTCTCCTTGACGAAACTATCATCTGTACCGATACCTAATTTTTTTTTTCCTTTAATGCTGTAATTGGACTCTTAAGGAACTCTCATATAAGCAACTCATCAGCCTAATCGGCAATGACCTCTGACACTAATAAATTCGCAATTACCTAACCATTGTCAATTTTTTCTTGATGGTTTCTTGAGCACTATGTCGTCACAGCATTATTAAAACCATGGTTAGCTTATACAGCACGTATTATATCTTTAACTAGAAGGTGAATCGAATGACTTATGTAGGCTGGTATTCCAGTGTTTAAGGCGAGGCTAACTGAAGGTACACAACATACATAAATAAAATGAAAGGATGAATTTATAAAAAAATATGGAAAATTACAAAAATAATCATTGATTCATAATGTTTTAAGGGACCCTACTCTGTCAGCTAAGACAGAAAAATCGAAGATGGACGATCGAATTTATGAATTTTCTCTGTAATCTATCTGTGTTATCCTGAATATCTGAACTTCCATCTTGGATTTTACTGCTTTAATAACTAACAAAAACAAACAACTAAATTAAGAAAAAATACAAAAGTAAGTAATAATGAATTAAATTATAATAGATCAATATACAGAATAATTGGAATATTATTAAAATTAAAAGATGCTATATTGTCAATATAACATTTAAAAAAATAATAAATGCAATTAAAGTAAATAATGAAATACAATATTTTTTCAGTGTAATTATTAACTATTGCTATTATCATATTTTATTTATTTATTATTTATTATAATTATTGATCAAATCTGTATTTTCATTATTTCCTTATGACATACATAAATAACAAATACATCCAATATATGAATTTAGAGTTTAGAGTATAGATATAATTTATATTGAAGGGAAATGAAATTCTTACTCTAAACAGCTCCCTGTTTAATAAGGCTAGTAATTAAATAAAATTATATGTTTTTGAAAGGGTGTTAAAAACATCAAGTTAAAAGTAAGAATACAACAAATATTTTTTTTTTTACTTATTTAAGTAAAAATTCCTAGATGAATTGATCCTTCAATAATTGATTAATTCTCCTAAAAATACTCAAATGAGGCCACAGAAGGAGCTAACAATATTTTACTTTCATTCTCTCTTTTTAAAACCCATTTAAGTATATATAATTTTATTTAATTATTAACCTTACTTAACAAAGAAAGACCTGTTTAAAGCAATAGTTGCATAATATTTCAATAAAAATCATATTGTTATCGATGCTGTATTACTTTTTATCTACTTATTATTTGTATTACTTACTAATCCTTTCTGGAATGATTATGTGTTTTCACGGGTTCAGAGCAGGTTTATGCTCTATCAACGAGTTCGTATCCTAAAATATGAAAAGCCTTACTTTTATTGATATAGACTAAATCATATATTGGTTACATTTGTTAGTTATATATGTCGTAGGGAGATGATGAAAATGAGGATTTGATCAAATCCCTTAGGATGAAGATAAAATTACACACAGAGTTGGGATAATGGGGTGACAACTAGTACTTTACACTTTTCATTTTACATTAAAATTTGGTTACAAAAACATTAAAAATAGGTTTTAATTTAGCCAATGAATTATAGATAGAATAGATAAAAATTAATGAATAAAAATGCACCTATGAATTTTACCCTCCGCCGTAGCTTCTGCCCACCTGTTCTTTTTAATAATATTCCTTTAAGCAGATCCTACACAGTGCGATGTCTTGAATTGTTCTTAGACAAAAGACACATGGAACCAATATACTTGACTTAAAAGACGAGAACTCAACATACCATAGCCAACGATACCAACTGCTCAGCAGGATCTCTCACCTCTCTATAGAAAACAAACTGCTAATTTATAAGACTATACTCAGATCTATCTGGACCTACGAACTTGAAATAAGGGGAACAGCTAAGCCGTCGAATATTAAACGCATCCAATCCTTTCAATCAAAAATGCTTAAAACCATAATCAATGCACCATATTACGTTTCAAATAGAACACTACACTATGACTTTCGTGTCCCTTTTGTCCTTGACCAAAAGGTCAAAATTCCATATATGCATTTCTAATCATCCAAATCCTTTGGTTCAATCCCTATATTGTTCCACCCATTCCTACAATCCACCTCGAATGTTGAAACAGTCAACATGATGGCAGTGGCCAAGAGACTCATTGTAAAATAAAAATGGACAATTAGAATTTTGGCAATGGTCAGATGCTCCACTCAAGCTGAATGTTTGCGGCTTTAGCGCACTTGCTCAGCCTCCACTGGTTCATTAACAGTGACGCGGTGAGAGGGATGCGCTGGGATCTCAAAGAGCACTGCTCTACCCCTTACACGTGGGGGATAGAGTGGGCGTACACGTGGGAGACATCAGGGATTCTCCGATCCATAGTGTAAATATTGTATATAAGAGTGTAAATGTGTTTATTTTGTTTTATATATATAGTTTGATTATGTTATCAGTTACCACTATTACCTATTCCCCAACAAAGTTATGGCTGATTGTAATATCTATCAATAGATAAAGTTTAAATGATTAAATTAATTTAGTTGCTAGCTGATTACTGAATGGACAGGCAGGTTGAACGTTGCCCTAAAAATAGCTGTCGTTCTTAGGAATTAAACCGTGGCTAATTAGAAGGCTCCTCCTGGTGAATGGAATCGTCCTAAAATATTAAAGAAGGGGCTCATTTGGCACAACATATTCTAAAACTATTCCAACCTAGTTCAAAATAGATCGCAACTATCGTTGGTAGTCTTATTTTAAGTGCCTGTCAGTCACCGCTTCCGTATCGGGCATTTTACTACTTAAGATTATTTTACGAATACTTGTATTAACGTTCCTATTTCAGGAACCATAACATTTATTTTTTCTACACGTAATATAGCTGTTTTAATTTAGATTCACTAATGAGAAATGGTTAGTCCATTTGATGATGAACCATGACCGAAAAATTGATTTATAAATCATCATACAGAAGTGATATTTTTAAGGAAAAGACAGAAAATAATAATAATAATAATGTTCTTAATTGATCCCTTTAGAATAATATACAGGCGTCAAATTTAGGCTTTAGAGCCTTAGAGTGAAATACAAAATAAAATTATAAAACGTCATAAAATATAATAAAATAATGAATTTAAAAAGATAAAAATGAACAACAATAATCAACAGAATATATAGAATAAGAATAGAACAAATAAAATAAAACCATATGTCATATCATAAAACATAAAATGGCAAACACTTGCATTACGGAGTAGTTTAAAATATGTGTAATCTGTTGACAGGCGGGTCCGACGAAATTTGCGTCTAGCTGCTTCTGTTTGTTTTATCGTTGCATTTATTCCCGAAGTAAGCCAAAGCTCCAAGCCCGAAGTTGTAGTTGGACGGCGTAAGGTTCGGAGTATGGATGTCTAATTGCATATGTAAAGTGCGAGAGGACACCATAGGGTTGATGGAATTATAGGAATGTGTAGTGTCCCATTGGACGGAATCAAGGTCAGCTTGAAAATAGTAACTAATAATTGTTTAGATTTTGTTCTTTTATTTCGAATTTTTTTTTATATCTACTTAAATTTCTATTATTTAATTTTGCCATTTCTCATTTTGGACAAGGGAACTGTAGTACTAAATGCTATTGGATAAATTTGATAAAATAAATTGATAAATTTTCGTACTAGATCTCGAAATAAATATTAATAAAATAATTTTTTTTTAAATATTTATTTATTGCTATTTACAACTGTACATTATAATACATTTAGTAAATCTGATCTAAGTTAAATTGGAGTGTTACAGGCGTGTAGAGAAATTACCCATTGGTAGCACTCTAATGACATTTTACATTAGCTGGTCTCGTGGCAATCTTCTTTTCAGGCGCCTCGGAGGATTGTCAGGAATGAAAGAGGATGTAAGGTGGAAATTAGGAGGTTTGAGTAGTTAGGGAGTTTATAATGGAAGGAGTGATATCTGGTTCGGACTAGATCGGTTAAAATAAAATATATAGTTAGCTTTAGAAGTTCCCATTTAAACTGCTAACCATATATCTTGGTAAAGGGTGAGTAAACAGGAGGTTGGAAGGCTGCACTAAGCTGAATTGAGGGAATTTTTATATAATTTTTTTTTTATGACCCCCTCTCTCTTCATTTCTGACATACAAAGGGCCATCTAGAGGTAACCTTCTTGTCCTAACTACGCAGGGGATCAAGCTTTCATTAATTGAGTCCGCAACAGCAATGAAAAAAGTCAACACCCAGGCCGAATACGAATCCCGTCTGGTCCTGAACTGAAGGAACTGCACCCGGTAAATATATTTCAGGTTAAAGCATTGCTGCAAATAAGATGGGCGTGTAAGGTTCTGGGACTTAGTTAGGAATGGGTTCCTAAAATGTTAATGAACACTGAACCGACTGGTAAACGTCCCTAAGGTAGACCGAAACGTAGATCGGGTGATTGCGTTAAAACTGATTTTTTTAAGAGTTGAGTTTGGGGGGCGGGGTTTACTAGAAAGTATGTACTTAACCATTTGTGGTATCGGTATAGAACCTTCGGGCTTGCTAATCCTTTATTATTATTTCATCTACTTATGTGTTTTATAGGTTCTAGATATTTTTGTTTTTAAACTTTTTTTACACTTTTTTGTTGCATTGTTTAAAATATAAATACATTTTTTATTTCAGGTAAAAAGTGGTACATTTTTTTAAAAGCTATCCATTTAGGCATATTATTAATTTTATTGTCATGGAATCTTTTATTACTAACTTTTATCTGATATCTCTCTTCTCCCCATGCCTTACAGTTCCTTTGTGATGGCCTCTTCAATTCTGGAATTTGATTATCTTTTCCATCATCATTTCCATTTATTCCTAAGTAACTCGTTTTAGTTCCTTATTAAAACAAGGGTAATTACTTCGGAATAATCTTTCTCTACAATATAGTGGATAGCTTTTACGTTCGCAATAGGATTTCAACATAACTCTGCGAAAGAAAAAAAATAATACATGAAAAGAAATTCAAAATAATAATTTCAATATAAGTATACGAGTAACCGAATTTTAACTGTTAAAAACTGAAGTGATATTTTCCATAAGGGAAAAGTAATTTCTTATTACGTAAACTTTTACTTAAACGTGGATCTTACAAAGCAAGTACAGCTTTACCGTTTTTGTGTTTTGACCATACTTTCTTATAATATGCTAATATCCTATTGTTCATACAAAAGAGCATAATATCACTCATATTTTGAATAAATTGAAGAGAAAAAAACATATCTAATGCGAGAATTCGCTCAGGAGTGAGCTAGTATGATGACGATTCGCTTTTGCTTTGTATTTGTATTTTAAAGACTTAAAATTAGAGACAAATCATGAATCAAAACAGTTCTAAATATAATTTTCATTTTAAATTTTGTAAGTTTACTTTCGAGAAAATACATAAGATAAAATGTATTTAAATCTAGATGTCACTCCACGTTAAATTATAACTGTTGTTAAAGTTTTTCTTGGCCAATTTTAAGTTATTATTTCTTTATTGGCCTGAACTCTTATTTTTCCCTAATTTATAATCTCATAAATAAATTTTTACGATTCTGCAATGGTTTTCTAAGTGTTCTAATTCTTATTTCTATTCTATGTATGTACTCGAATAGAAATAAAAAATATTCTTTGGCTCTACCGAATGATTATCCAGCCTGCTGGAACTGAAGACGACTTAACAAGTTTCGTTTTTCCATCGTGAAATTTTTAATTTAATGTATGTTTTTCTTGAAAATTTCTTTTCCGGTTCCTTCCCGAGATATTTTACATTAAATTTTAATTGATTACGAATAATTTACATGTTATATTTACTAATAAACTATTCTCTATTTTTAGCCGGCAAATGGAATAGAATATATTTATTTTCTATTTGTGTATTAACATTTTTTGCCAAATTGGAAATAATTTATCTATAATTTAGTCACAAAATCAGATGCCCAGATTTATTCTATAATGTAAAATAAGCCTGTGTTGTGCGTGTAATAAGTTGATATTTCTTTAACGTTGGTGTAGAGATACACCAACGTTAGCTAACATCGGCTTTGCTAAAAAAATTCGTTTGAGATGGAAAATTCTTGAATTTCTCAACAATTTTGAGCGCATTTACCAACTCTATTACAATATTTCAACTTCCCTAACTATAATATCAAGTAAGATTTTTGTTCGTATCATTCATAAAACAATAATAACATGATTAGTACATTGATAGATATTACATGAAATTTAATATGTTTACTAGGTCTTTATGACCCTTATTAAGATCTCAAAAAATGAATTAAGGAATAATAAATTGGAAAGTATGAGATATAAAAAATCAGGAATATATTCATGTGTAGTAAATTTGAATTTTCCACTGGAAAGATGTATGTTGAGAACCATCGGCATCGAAACTTCGGGATCATAAAGCCTTTGTAATTATTTATTATTAATTGAAATCGAAAGTTACTATTATTAATATTTTGAATTCAGCTCAATTTTGAATGCTATATCAAGACTTATATAGGATTGTTTTGAGGCTGACGGATTTTTATAGTGACCTGTAAACAAAGGTTTGTAAGCAGAGCCTCATGGTACATGTCAGCGATATAATGTGCCTGGGGGTATGTAATGTAAGTTTTCGGATGGAACTCATTCCCACTAATAGAATCTCTGATTTAAAAATTTGTTTGGCTATTCTACGTTTTGATATATTAAAATCTACAAAACACCTAGATGTGCTAATTGCATTTTTTTTCATTATTTTAATTTTTATATATTAAGAAATCTTGCCTGGTATCAATTTACAGAAAATTATAAGCCTAAATTCTTTGTTCATTTTTAATTCGAAGCTCAATTAATATCTTTAAAGGTACGATAAAAATTAATGAAACCTTATTTAAGAATAAACCACCTTCGAATTCCTTTCGTATCCAGTCTTTAAAATCCAAAATCCTTCGTAAAATCTTGAATGCTTCTTAAATTTTACTAAATAAAATCATTCATTAAGACCTTAATGTTCTATATGTAACCGATCTAACAAGAACTACATATAAATACTTCTATTATAAATTCCCGAACTACTGTAACCAACTAGTTTCTAACCTTGCTTCCTCTTACATTCCTAACAATCTTCCGAGGTGCTTGAAAAGAAAATAACTTCTGATGTAGAAATATTATTATATTGCTACCAATGGGTAGTTTCTCTACATCTGTATCATATTATTAAAAGCAAGCATCAAATTTACTAGATATATTTATATGTAAATTCTGTTATGAATGTAAATAAATAAAAAGTTTGGCACCCATCATAGAAGCAGTAATTCCTACTAGGACGATCATAACGAAAATAAACGTGTTTTTCTCGGCACACCATTATTCTGGAAAAAGTGTGTCCGATTTGGCCTAAATTTAGAGCGAAGTTTGAGACTAAGTGTTTCTATGGTTTAATATTACGAATTTGATCAATTCTTGCCTTTGCTGCATCATACGCAAACGCATTTTACTCAACAGGCATTTTAATTTTCACAGGAAGGTTTAGTAATATATCTGTAATGATAGTATAACTGATAGGTTGTATATGGTACTTTCTAACATTATGATATGGAGAGATAGAAGTGAATCCCTCAAGTAAATATTATTTGAATTTTGAGGTATTTTTTTTAACAAAGTTTTGCAGGTTGTCCGATCCTCCTTGCGCCTATCTATACTTGGAAGAATATGGCTCTATTGCTATAGACTTTTTCTTTGAGAAGGAGTTGAGGTATTGAACCAGAGAACTGTGATGCACCACCTTGGCCCGGGCGCGGAGTGGGGTCGATATGAGCTGACGTCAGCGGTCACCTGGAACACCTGTACGATATCACGGTCTGGTACCTGGAGTACCTTGTCCTAGGCTACTACTGTGTATTCTGTCAAGTCAAATAGCCTTCTAGGCTGCAGTTCAAGTTTCGTGTTTAACCGAACCTCAGCTACTTCGGAACTTAGTAATTACGAAACGAAAGTATTTCCAATTCAATTTGTTTATGGAGTAGCCTAGTTAGGGATTTGTTTTATTCTTGACCCCAATCCTATGTATAGAGACCAGCTTATTTCAAGAATAAAATAAAAGTCAGTCCAGAACTAGGTATCACTAACACCTGATCCGTCAAACGGCGTTAGACTTTAATAAATGTAAATGTTGATTTCAACGTATAGAGTAGAAAAGCAGCATTTTTAGTCGCTAATCCTCAATGAGATTATTAGTTATTAAGATTGCGTCCCGTTTTGAGACGTAAAAAGTGTCGGGCCCATAGTCTAATTATTAAATTTTTCGAGGTGGTTGTGTTAGATCTGACTCCAATTGTTAATGTAGTCCTGACATGAAGGCATCGACAATGCATGTTCATTTTAGGCAAGGAAGTTGAATAGATAGGATGAAACATATGTGTGCTATCAGTAATTTCACTATAATGGTAACCTCGCCCTACAGGGTACTATTCCTGTAGATACGGAGGCCCATGTACTAGCCGTCTGGTCCTACGAAAGCATAAAATATAGAGGAACGAGGATGGTTAGAGAAAACATAGGTTGTGCTCCAAGGTTGGATGAACTGAAGCTCTTCGTCTTGGCGGGAAATGATAGTGGTGTTCGTACTGGCGATTCCTGATAGAGTCGCTACTAGCTCAAATCGTCGAGTACAAGTGCCCAAGAGGAGAAAAAAGTCAGTTACATCACCATAACTTTTATTACTTTAATGATAACTATGCATACTCACTAGACAAAATTGACGAGTCTGCCAATTATAGCTAGAGGGAACAAAAAATTACGACATTAAAAAAAAAAAAATTCATTCCGAACTCCACATTTTTATAACTACCAATATCACTATAAAACCTAATAGAAATTAATTTTAAGGAGAGTAAATTTGCTAAAATGTGAGCATTAGTAGAGATATTTAGATTCATTAGTTCCAGAGATAAAGTTTTTTAGAAAGTGTTTTTTTTTTTTTTTTTAATAATTTATTTATTGATATTTAGAACCGTATACATATATACACATCAAGTAAATTACCTGCAAGTGATATTATGACATGATAAAAAAATGTGGAGAATCTACCCATTGATAGAACTCCAAAAACATTTCTAAAGGAGAAGATCTCGAGGCCATCTTCTAAAGAGTGTTTTTTAAAATTAGTTTTGTGAAAACTTTATATCAGGAATAATTAGACATATAGAAAGATGTCTATTAGCACTCATGTTAAAGCGAGTATAGTGTAGTATAAAGTAGTTACGTATCTTCGCAGGTCACTTTTTATCATATTTGCTAAAATAAATTAATTTACTTCTGTTCAGACAAAATTTCTTATTTAATCTGTACATCTAATGATTACTGACATATAGTTTTCCCAAAATAAATTAAAACAAAAACACTGATTTTTCATTATTTTGTTATAAAGTACTGCTTTAAAAAAAAAAAAAACTGTATCGGCAACTATTGAATATAAATAGTTCTATTAAGACTCATATTTTAGATAATTTAATATTTAATGATGTTCTATTATGTTTTCTATTGTTTTAAATAGTTTTAAAGATTCAGGGATACGAAATAAAATTTATTTTTTATAAAGTTTTGAACCAGCTGTCATTTTTAATTCCCTTAATTATTCTTGGCGCACACATTAATTTTGACTAGTAATTATTCATAGTTTTCATAATAGTAATGATAAATTGCGGGGGGAACACCAACTTTTTTTCCGGGCTCTTGTGTTCACAGTACTGGGTAAAGTAATTGTAGCAATACTGCGTAATTCTATAAATATCAGTTTTTTGTTTCTTTCATTCTTCATTCTCATATTTATTATTATTATTTCTTAGACATGACATTTTATATTATTTTACTATATTGTTTTTATTAATTAAAATTATTCAATAATCATAACATTGTAAGTCGTAAGAGGTATCTTTTTCCAAGTGACTCCGCATTATCAATGGTTAAAAACAAATCCAATTGTTATAATAGCCATAAAGGGGAACCGATCGGGCAATAAAAAATATAAAAGAAAGATTTCCAGAAACCCAAAGTAACTTGAAATAAAAAAAAAAATAGATAAAAATCTTTGAACGCTCAGTTAAAAAAAGGAGATAAAATATTGCAAAGAGTAGCTCTAAATATAAAAGATCTGT
This sequence comes from Halyomorpha halys, assembly GCF_000696795.3. NCBI lineage: Eukaryota > Metazoa > Arthropoda > Insecta > Hemiptera > Pentatomidae > Halyomorpha > Halyomorpha halys. Next base: position 304,616 of record NW_027115565.1, read on the forward strand.
TGTGGATGTTTTCTCTTGGGATTCGCCTTCAGAATAGTTTAAACATAAATTACCATCGGTGGATAAAAGCTAAACGAAGATTTATAGTCCGCAACTCAGGATTACTTGGCAATTACTTCTGGCTTACCTGACAACCCCTCCCTGTCTCTTTTCCCATTATTCCTGTGTGTGCCTACAGCAGGGATTTTAAATTTCGAATAAGATACCTTTATATTACTTTTTAATTGGTGTCCTTTATATATATTTATATTCGAAAATATTCTCCAGTATTGTAAATGAATTAGAACACACTCAACATAAAGAAATTATATTATCTTGTCTTTTGGATCTTCATTATGTAATTCAAGGAACTAAATTTGGCAATAATACTTAAAATTGCATTAAATGGGTCTTCATTTTTATGAAAACGCCACCACATAAATTTTCATAAATACGAATCCAACTAAGTTTAGGCATATGGGTCGACAAGAAGTGTGAAACAACTTAAATTTCGAGTTTTTAACGTTAAAATTCGTCCTTTTTTTATATCACATTCTTACTGTAATATTTTTAGTTAGAATAAAAATCCAATAGATACAAACTAACTCTACTGTTGTGTTTTTTAAAGTTGAATTTTCCATTTCGTCTATACAACACGTGGTACAAAATAAGCGTGACAGTGGTGTATTTTGTGTTAGTACTAACCCTAATTTCATATTAGTATGACACTAACAGGTATGAAATAATTCGTATCTTTAGTTTTTCAAGGTTAAATTTGTATTTCGTTAAAGTGGTTTATTTTGTGTCAGTGCTAATCCTAATCCCATATAAGTCAAAAACTGAGTGGTATTTAATAAGATAATATAATATGAAATTTTTAAAGTTGGATTTTGGAATTCGTTAGCACAACGCGCGGCACACCATAAATGTTCGCTTTTTTATTTCAAAATGATAATTTTTTTTTAAAATATTTTAATTGAAATTTACAACTGTATATTGTGTAATACATTCAGTAAATTTTATCTTAGTTAAAATGGAGTGTTATAGGCGTGTAGAGAAACTACCCATTGGTAGCACACTAAGCATAATAATCTTAGTTTCATATTAACAAAAATCCAAAAGTATGAATCAACGCGAATTTTCTGATTTAACCTTTGAATTTTCCATTTCATCTGTTCTACGCTCGGTACAATATAAGCGTAACAGTGTTGTATTTTGTGTCAGTACTAAACTTAGTTTCATATTTGTGAAACACTAAGAGGTATAAAACAATTGGATTTTTGAGTTTTTCATGTATAATTTTAGTTTTTGTTGAACAATGCGCAGCACACCACAAGTGTGGTAGTGTGTTTTTTGGCAGTACTAACCTTATAGTTTCATATCGATTAAACACTAAGAGGAATAAAATAATTCTATTTTTGAGGTATTAAGTTTAATTTTAGGTATTGTTGAAAAATGTGCGAAAAACTGTGCGTGGTAGAGTGATTTGAATTTGAATTTTAAAAGTCGAATTTAATATTTCGTTTGCACAACGTGCCGCACAGCAAAAGCGGTCGATTTTGTATTTCACTGTTTATCTATAATAATTTTATTTCCATTAACCAGAATCCAAGAGAAATGATCCCAATTCGGAGTTATTCAAGTTTTTTTAAGGCAATCCACAGCGAAGGTGATATTTTCCTAGATATCTACAGGTGACCAACCTATTCTAATCATAGTGGAGGGTCAATTTTTTTCATTTTTTGGGACTGCCAATTAATACAAAAAGTCAACGCCACAGGTCGTATTCGGACCGGCCCCGCCCGCAGATCTCAAAACGATTGACCTAGGCCTAACCATCTGAGCTACGGACGGCCCAGTTATTCAGGTTTAATTTTGGATATTGTTGAATAACATGCAACACACAACAAGCGTGGTAGAGTGGTTTATTTTTTTTCCTTACTAATATATGAATAGAAACTAAAAGGTATGGAGTAACTCAAATTAATTTTATTAAATTTTAATATTCCATTTCGCCACCACTACACGCAGCGTCCTGTCTGGAGTGTATAAGCGTGACTGTTGTGTCTTTTGTCTCAGGACTAACCCTAGTTTCATATTAGTAGAACACTAAGAGGCTTAAAATAATTCGACTTTTGATTTTTTCAAGTTTTTTTCGGATGTCATTAAACAAACCATTAATAGAAAAAAACAAAAGTGAAATAAAAGACATTTGTCGAAACCTAAATAAAAAATTAAAGTGTGATAATTCTAGGAAACTAGTACAATATTAATTTAATTATGGGTTAATGAATACCTCAAGTACTTTTTTTTCAAGTCTCATGAAAATCTCTCTGTATTCTTTTCTTTTTTTTTTGTTTTATTATTATTTTATTTTACAGGGCGAAAAACTGAAAATGGTTATTATCGCATATCTATCCACAAGAATCAATAACTATCTGTTATTTGAATTTTTGACAAAGTTTTATATGATTATTTTAATAGATTCCTATTGATTTCATGAAGTTCATAATTTACCATAATAATTCTAATGGTTTTACATATAGAATAAAAAAAAAAGAAATTCTAAAAAGAACACTGTAAAAGGGATTTAAAAGCATGAAAAATAAAAAAATTGTTTTATTTTGTTTAGTTGTCAAAACAATGAAAATACCAATAAAGATGATTGGCAGTAAAATATAAAATTTTAGGATATAAATAAATTTTTGAAACAAAATAGGTTATTTGTAATTTTAAAAAATATGAAAGTTTTTACTAATTTCATATTAATAAAAGTAAATACAGTACCCAATTGAAAACTCGCCAACATTTAAAACGTAAAAACGTTTCTGTTGTGACTGCTGGGTCAGGCTTTATTAGGCGGACACGATTGTGGGTACAGATGACATATCAGGTCACACAGGGTTGGGAACTCCTGGTAAATAATAATGATAAAGGCATAACCAACCTGAAGGTTCGATGCCGATACCACCAAACGCTCTCTGCATACATCCTTTCAGTGATGCCCCACCAAAACCAATTCCACTAAATCAGTTTTAACACAATCCTCCTATCTACGTTTCGGTCTACTCCTCGGAGGTTTACCCGTTGGTTCAGTGTTTATTACCATTTTAGGGATCCGCTCGTTACTAAGCCCTACAACCTTACATGCCCATCTTATACGCCGCAATGCTAACTTGAATTAAATTTACCAGGTGTGTAGGCTGAATATTTTGCGTAATACTTAATTTTCGAATGCCCTAAGACGCTGTTCATCCATTAGTGTAAGAGGCCACGCCTCACATCCATAAAGAACAGTGGGAAGGATAATGGTTTTGGGAACTCCTGTAATCTAAGATTAATGTGAATAAAAAATAATAAAGAAATTATTCGAATTCAAGATTCCGTATTTTTACTACAAGATTTCAAAAACCCTCCACTAAGAAAAATAATAACTGCACTGAATTAATCAGAAAACCTTATGAACTACATTGAATTAATTGATGAAGATATTATACGCCACGTTTTACATCTTCATATCCGTTTTTAACTAAATTATTTTTAAAGAGTTAATTTTGTAGTTGGCCGTGGAATCAAGCCAATCGCCCATATTTCGAGTAATTCAACTCGGTGACAGAGATTTGACCATGCGTGATTGTGCTGTCAGATGTGTTTAATATCTAGGGATAACACCGTACTATATGTTATCCAAGCTTGGACACTATTTATTGTTAAGTTCTTAAATAAATGGCAGCACTATTGTATATTTAAAATAATTATAATAATAAATAAAGGTAATTCAAAAGGATTGGAAAATATCCATAACAAAATATAGGATTAAATGGACAAGCATAAGATACGGGTAACCTGATAATTTTCAATGTGGAAAATGTGTGTTTCTAGATATTGATTACATTTTAAATGGATATATTTATTTTTTCACAATAGATTCTCAAGATCCACCCCAATTTATAAACTCTATTATTTCATTAAAAAAAGAAGTTTTTTAAATATATTAAATATTACTTCGATGAAAATTGTTTTTTCTATAACTCAAATTCTATGCTAAGTTGTTATTGTTGTCTTTTGGATAAACTGTTTTCATTAAAATTAATATATTCAGCCACACTTATGGGCAAGAGATATCAGAGCTATATAAACTATTTAAATCAGGTATACAAGAATATTAAATAAATAGATACAGAAATAATGAATAATTTTTTGAGTTTTAAATTTAATCTATGTGCATCTAAACACTTCAATATTAAAAAAAAATTAAATCAAAATTTATTTATCGATATTGAGAAATAATCAGCAATAAGAATAAAAGGATAAACAAACAATAATACTTTTTTTTGATAATTAATGATTATGTTTTAATGACGTATTTATTTAATCTTAAATAAATGCTTTCGAGCATAATCAGGAATCAATCAGCAATATAGTGAAATTGTGTTTCATAAGCTGTATGGATCATTTTTATCAATGATTTTCATACAATTTTCAAGTTTCAAGAACCAAAAATGTATTTAATATTTCTGTAATCTGGACATATGGAGTTGAGCTTTGGGGCTCCACTAAACCTTCGAATTCCTCTCGTATTAATCCTTACAATCCAAAATCCTTCGTAAAATCCTCAATGCTCCTTACTTTGTCACAAATAAAAATATACATAAAGACCTTAATATTCCCTATGTAACCGATCTAGCCCGAACCAGATATCACTTTCAAACAGAAGATTTTTGTCAGATTGTTGAGTCCCATAATTTCCCTCAATAGCAATTCAAATTAGTGTCAAGTGTTGTTTGTCAAAATCTTATCCACTGATTTTATAAATTTAAAGATATGTAAACATTTGATTTTTTTTTTCCTGTAGTATTGGTAATTTATTATTACTACTATTAAAATTAATATTTAATTTATATAAGTTTGTCCGTTACTGGTTGGGAAAAAAAAATCTTTTGGAAATATTCCATTTTCTGATCCGAATGTTATACAATATTGTTAAATTTAATCACGCCTTAATTGCTAGTTAGGGATGTTCAACATTAGAAACAAAAACGTCTGATCTAGTTTTAAACTTGCTTTTATAATAATATAAAAAAGAAGAATTACTTAAATAGTCTTAAAAGGTTGTTAGTAAAAATATTCATGATTCATGTATTCAGAATACTAGGATAGGAAAGAAATATATTCCGATTTAATAAAGAGTTAGTAGTAAACAAATAATATTATTATATAAATTAATTTTAAAAAATGCTTTTGGATAATTAGAGTTAAAAACAGGAAAGTGTGGAATTACTTGGCTGAAGGATATTGCTTATTCATGTTGGCCATCCAGCTCAGTGACCGTGTAATACCCTTTATTTGCATTAGAATAAAACGAAACAAAAAATAAATAAAAGGTCCAGTGCTTAAAGCTTTGAAATGAGATGTTACATGTGAAAGGCAACCTTCCATACCAATGCACAGTGCCCTTGGTATTTGGTTTTCTCCAGCAGTCGGCTACCCCAAACACAGTAGAGATGGGAAAAAAGAACTTAAACTGAAGTCAAATAGAGATAGGTGTGAGATGTGATCATATATTTTGATTGTGGGTTTGTCAAAGAAGTATATAGCTGCTTTTTTTCTTTCTATAATTATATATAAGTTTATAATTAATATATTAGTATATGTTGATAAGAATATTAGTTTATAACTGCTTGAATTGGTTGCATAAATAAGACCTTGCTTACTACTGATATTTAATAATTATCGATCAGATCAGGTATGTGTAAGAATTTTGTTCATTTTAGGAAGTTAACCCGGGTTGCATCCGACAAAAAAAAGTACAAAAATAACAGAAAAACTATTTATTAGTAGTATATAATTTTCTATATATGTTTATATTTTACATATATAATTAAGAATTTAGTAGAATGGTTATTAGTAAAGAGAGATGTGAATTTCTTGTATGAACATAGCCTTCATGAAGCCCTGCAAAGTTGGGCAAAATGTTGGTTACTAATAATTAGTTTTTACTTCTATTTCCTACAATCATAAGATGCGGTCAATTAGCAAACTGAAATATGAGGAGTTAATTTAGTTAGTATTTTGATAAATCTATATCTTAGGAACTATGTGACGTACAGATGTATATCAGCACTCAAATTAAAGCTAGTTTAATGGGCAGTTATTTCACGCCAATTTTAGATTACTTAATTGAAAACCAGTTATAATTACTGGTCAAAGTTGATGAGTCTACCAAGTATAGGTAGGAGGAATAAAAAATAGCGACTGTTTCAAAACGTTAAAAATAATTAATATTTTATTTGGAGCTCTATATCTTTACAACCAATAAACAACAACAATAAAAATTACAAACAATAAAAATCTAAGAAAGCATCATTGAAAGTAGAGTAAATTTTTTAAAATATAAGCTCTAATAGATCTATTTACATTCAATATTTCTCGAAATATTGCTTTTTAAAAAGCAACATTTCATAAAAATGTTATATGGAACGTACTGATAGATCAGCAGTTTATGAAGTTATTTTTAAAAATGTATATCTCAAAAACCATTTGACGTACAGATGTCTATTAGCAATCAAATTAAAGCTAGTTTAATGAGCTATAAAGTAGTCTATGACGTTTATTTTCATAGGAGTAGTAGTTTTCATGATATTTGCTAAAATAAATTGATTTATAGTTGTTCGGACAAATTTTCAATTGCCAAATTTATATTCATATGTGAATATCATAAAAACTACTACCCCTACGAAGACGTGTCATAAACTACTTTATAGTAAGTTAAATTTTCTTTATTTTTAGTGTGGACAGACATATGTGCGTTTACGGGTCTAGAAATATATTTTTCCAAAAATCTAATATTTTATATGAACAACAAGAAATTAACATTTTGTGAGTTTATTCTGTCAAATATCATAAAAACTGCTATTCCTAAAAAGATAAACGTTATAAACTATTTTATAGTAAATTTAACAAGCTTAAATTTGAGTGCTGGCAGATTTGTGTACGTCCTGCGGTTTCTGAAATAATGTTTTTCATAAATCAAACTTATTGCCCGAACAACTATAAATCAATTTATTTTAGCAAATATCTTGAAAACTACTATTCCTACGAAGGTAAAGGCCATAAACTACTTTATAGTACATTAAACTAGATTTAATTTGATTGCTAATAAATGTATGTTCGTCACATAGTTCCTGAGATATGGATTTCTCAAAATAAATGAACTAACTATTGGTATTTCAGTACATTTTTATGAAATATTGCTTTTTAAAAGGCTATATCGCGAGAACTATTAGACGGAAATAGCTCTACTAGGGCTAATATTTCAGCAAATTTACTGTTCTTTAAATTATTTTATTTTAAATTTTCTAGTGTTGTTGGTAGTTTGTAAGATGTAGAGCTCCGAATGAAAATTTAATGTTTTTTTTTTAAGGTTTTGAAACACCGTAATTTTTATTCCCCCTAACCTATATTTGGCAGACTCATCAGTTTTGACTAGTAATTATACATAGTTTTCATTAAATTAATCAAACATTGGGGTGAGAAAACTGCATTTTTTCTTCCTTCTTTGTTAATGTTATGAATAAATGGTTAGTACATTATTAAAGAATATTTCAAACAACTTCAACTATTTTTAATAAGCTTCAAGAAACTAGATCATTGGATTGGGGATAAAATTAATATTTTTGCAAAGGTGAGTTTTTCGGTTTGTGGGGTATCTTATATATTTGATAAAGATTATCTTAACTTGGACTGCAATGTACCTTGGACGCTTCTCCCTTCTACGGCATAAGAGGAAATTTTTTTCAGGTATTACCTCTTTGAAAGAAAATACTGTTGTATTGATTTACCGCCTATATCGGTCACGGTTTTCAAGTTATATGAATGTTTGCAATAGAAGTACATGATGTTGAGTTATAAGTCTTCATTTTTGTCAGCTATGAAATGCACCTGGTAGGTATTTTCTCGAATTTATAAGTAAATATTTTAGTACGGGGACAAGAGTCAAAAAGTTATCCTTTACAATAGAAGTATAGGAAAGGTGTCATCACCAGATACCCTTCAGGCTTAGGGAAAAATATATTTGAAACTTAATTTTAACTCGAGAACATACTAAATCGTTCTGTATATGTATTTTTAAAGTAAAATAATTATGTTTCAATATTTTTTTTCTTTTTATATTTATAGCATCTTCTAACTTAATTTTGTTTATTTGTTTTAGGTAAGGATTTAGTCCAACTTATCATCTGTGTGTGTGTATCTCGCATTAGTGGTATGATTTCTTTTCTCTTTTTGCTTTTTTGTTATTATTATTCTATTTAATATTATCATTATTATTATTATCATAAATAGTCTTCATTTGCTTTTCAAACTCTTGGATCAGTGAAATTAGGATAACATTTATAAGGAGAAATTTTACCCAGAAGTGTTTGTTTTTTTTTGTTCATTAAAATTATTGTAGATGAGTTCAATAATATGTATCTTTTCTATCATATTTTCCCAGATAAGTTAAAGCTAGCATATTTCATGTATGGTTCCTTTTCGACCTCTCCATCTTACCTAGTTCCAAGTGATGTGATTTGATTTTTAATTGAAAATTCTCGAAATTTTTTGACTTTTATTCATATAAAATTGCATGTTTTTGTTACTATTAAAAAGTTTCTTAAAATAAACTTCCACTCATTCCATTACCTATAACCAATCAACCAATTCTTTTCTTTTTAATCCTTTCGTAGATATAATTTCTCCAATTTCTTTTTTAATTTTCTTGTATTAGGATATGCTATCAGGAGACTAAATATTGTGTTTTAAGACGCG
>NW_027115565.1:314610-317862 GCF_000696795.3 Halyomorpha halys
AATAAATATATATTTTGATAATATAAGATAGAAAACCATATATGTTATCCTGTAACTATAAAAAACTTTCAAGGGCAAATCTTATTTCTTATATGACTTTTTCATTAATATCTTTAATTATCAATATTTTGTTTTTATTCAATACATAATTTTATACTATATGGTTTAATCAAATCCTATCTTCACCTAAATTATTTTATCTTTGGTCAAATTATATGTACTTCGTTTTTACACTTATCCTTTTGTATAAATACAACTGTATTTTTATATCGGGAAATGTTTTATAGTGGGTTGTAATACAAGTTTTATTGAATAGATTTTCCTGTTTAAATTCAGTAACGAGCGGCAATTCTCCAGTAGAGATACACGAACGTTTTACAGTTTCAATTAAATGACCACCAACTACGAGCTGTGGTTGATATGAGCGAGTCATAAACTGGGAACCCGTTTGATGGGCAACAATAAATTTTTGATTGCCCTGGCCATGACTTCATTCGAGAAACTGCGTGATTTCATTGATAAGAATTTTCCACGGGATGAAAATTATTTTTCTTCCGTTTGTAGTATAAATGTTCCATAATAATCTGTGCTCAAGTATAGCAGTTGGGTTGAAGTTGAATCATCATACGACTTTATTGATTAGCTAAACTAAGGCTCAAACGTATAGTCTGGCAGATATAACTAAAAACTATTGTCTTTCTATTTGTATTATTACATGCTTATAATTGATTAATATTAAAAACTCAATAACAAGTATCCGTTTTTACGCAATTTCAAATTCGTTTTCGCAATTAATTATTGAGTGAGAAAACAAATCAAATAATTGCGTTGCAAAAATTATTTTAAAGAAAAAGAAGTGACCTTATCAACCATAAAGCACTTGGATATAAACATTATTTGAAACTGTTTTTTTTTTTTATTTTAAACAAAAATTTCAAACGAGTATAAATGAAATAATTATTCCTACAAAAAAACATGAATAAATTCTAAGTATATATATTTTCCTCACTCAATCTTAATAATAAAAGCGACTTTAAAATTAAGGAAAAATGAATAATTATACTCATGTAAAGAACATTCATTAATGCATTAATTTTATTAATGTGATTATGCATATAGAGACTTGTTAATCTGTTAATTTGTTTCTGACTTAAGTGAGTCATAGGATAGCCAACCAATCGATGACTCCTAGATTAAAGCCCAGGGATGAATCAGCTTTTATCCAACGCTGTTTTACTGATATATCAGAGCACAAATTAATATAAAACAATTTGACTTCAAAAGAAGGAATATTAATAAAAAATAATTTTCATTATGTGATATAGCAATGTTTCTTAATTAAATAAGATTAATAATAATTGTCAATGAAGAGGTACCTTGGGATCGTTATACCCCTCAAAAAATTTTGGAAAATTTAAAAAATAGAGTTATACTGGAATAAACAAATAACTATGAACCAAAGAGTATTGTATGAACACCCAAAAATTCTTGTTATCTACAAAAGGAATACAATGGCATAAAAGCTCAAAGGAAGGTACAGAAGATCTGGGACTTGACCTCAGAAATTTACAATAAGCTCAAAAAATAGTTTTGTTTGACACCTGCAGAATTGTCAGGAAGTTTTTGAATAAGTACCATTGACTATATAATCCCTTTATTTATCCGGGGCGTAGACATTATATTCATGAAATTTGAGAGAAATGAATAATTTATAATAAAAAAAAATTAAAATAGGAAAACCTTAAATTCAGATGAATAATTACTAAAAGTAAACATAGTCACAACGATCAAAAACTTAAGAGTCATATTAGAAATTGAAAAAATTCTAAAAAAACTCTTCTGAGAATAAATTGAAACGTTTATTAAACGAATTTCGTGATATTCTTGGTTTAGATGAACCAATCCTAAATTATTTTGAAAGCCATTCACCAATAATTTGAATAGGTTGAGCAAAGGGTAATTGCGATTATAAGTGACTAACTGAAATTTAAAAATGTTGTTATAGCCCTCTTTTCCGACAATACAGGGATTTATACCGAATGAACAAAATCTCAATTAAACTAAAAGATGCCTTAAAAAAAGCTTTCAAGTACCTTAAAAAATATGAGCTACATCTAAATATTGAGAAAACAAAAGCCATTAATTTACGACATGACTTTTATGGATCTGCTATGTATCGGTCTTTTGACAATTCTGGGTATTATTAAGGTGTTTCGTCATCTGGCCATATATCTGGTCAGGGTATCTTCTGCGAAGCTTGGAGAAAAATACGGAGGAAATCTGGAAGAGTGAGACGGAGACACTCAACAGGAAGGCTTAGATGGGGGAGGACCACAGTCAGGAGGCAGACTTACAGGATGCACTTCGACCAGACGAAGTCGTGAGAAGGGCCATCAGACCTGGACATCCTTTATGAAACAGAAGACACCTACGGCACTACATCCCACGGTATCGGCAGCTATAGGTATAAATTAACTAATAAGTAATCATGTAATAATCTATATTATATCATAATAACAAATTGTAAATAAATACTTAGTTTCTTTATGTAGTTTATATACTATTATATAACCTAATATACCACCCTTTATTGTCCTATATAATTAATCGTAACAACATTTTATAAATATAAAGTTATTTAATTGGTAAACTGGTAAACACACAAACAACCTTTGGAAAGGAATCCAATTATAATAATAGTTTTTTAGGACTCAATTTATAATCAATTAATTTACTTTTTTTGGATAATTGCCTTCAGCGATTATCCTGGCATCCCGATATAATCTGCCATTAGTACATAGCAGACCATAAATTTAAATGATACTCCTTTCTGATTTTCCAAAACGGGTAAATGCTCAGGCAGGAAAAAAAGGATATCATATAAGAACTATCCATATTTTAATAACAAAATCAAAATTCTATGCCAGAAATAAATTGGTACTAAGGCACATTATAACTTATGCCTGCCCCATATGGAGTTTCACTAACTCTACTAACATGAAAAAGCAACGTATTATTTTTTTTTACCTACATGTATTCAAAAACAAATGACTCAGAATTGTTAATAAGAATACATATTAAGTTGAATAAGTAAGATGTACTCATAGCAAATAATCGACACTATACATGAATACATATACAATGTCTTCCAAACTTGACCTAACACATTAAACCCATTAATAACAGGCAAATGTAATATAATACCACCTCTGCAACACAGTTATAGGGAAAAGGGAAGAATTTTAAAGTACA
>NW_027115565.1:318037-320331 GCF_000696795.3 Halyomorpha halys
TAATTTGGTTTAGCTAGTAATTGTAATTTCGGACTATTATTATAAATTACAGCGTTTCATCAAGTTGTTAAATCACTAATCAAAATAGTAATTTAATTTACTTGTTTCAAATTACAGTAATTGCTATAATAGTTTCAATTACTTTTTTTTTCCAACTTTGATGTTTAGTACCAGTATTTGTTTATGAAGCAATTAAAAAAAAAAAAAATTGTTTTATAAAGTTAAAGTTGTTATACCTAAATTAATATAAGAACGACTCATATACCATGAAAATAAATTTTAGCATAAATTACAGAAACCGAACAAGAATGAGTTGATTTAGAATAACTCTTAAGGAACTGTTGGAATGCCATATATGTTTATTTTGATGAAACCATTAAAGGAAGAAACTATCTATTGTGTGCACTGACACAATGAGTTTCACATTAATTTGTATACAAATTAAAATTGTACTATGTGAAATATTTAAATTTTTGTATAATTTTTTCTCAATGGTGGAATCTGAGAAGTTGCGCCTTCTATTCATATACGAAGACAGAGTAATGAAAAATATGTTTTTTTAGTTACGCGTCAATGAATAAATAATTAATTCATTTTTATTCTTGATTTTACCACAGAGATTTTTATTTATATAGTTATAAGCTATTGAAAATTTAATGTATCCCATAAGTAAATACTTTTTTATTAGCTCTTTTCTCTGATTGGGGCATAGGTTCATACTGAGATAATAATTGTGTTTATATTTTATGTAGTAGTCATGTTTTGAATAATGGGAATTCCCCCATGTTGAAATATGGAAAAAGTTGAGAAAAGAATATTTTATTTTAAAGCGTTTGAGAGTACTTGGAAAACCCGAAGGCCAAAAAAAACAAAACTAGCACACACTAGTTTAGAATTTTCATATTCAAACAACAAAAAACATATACAATATATAGTATAAAAGGTTCTACTCAATTGTAAATACACGTAGGTAAATGTTAACAACAGTATCAATTAAAAATGCTTTTAATTGAAAATTAAAAATGTTCACGACAATTTTTATCCGGGAATTTATTTTATTCTAAACTGCTTCCTTAAAACGTTTCGAGCCTTAGAATTAAATCCCTTTTTTTTAAACTGTGACTTCCTGTATAATCCAGTATTTTCAATTCAAAACCAAGAACAACAAAAGATACTACGAAATGTATCTAAATTCTCAAATTTTCAGAAAATATTGTTTAATAGAATTTAAATAAGTAGTTAAAATTTCACCAATGGCACTTTATTAATTCTCAGTAAAGATTTTTTTTTAGATTACTATAATTATAAGAAATGTAAGGTCATAAACGATTACAAAATAACTGATGGGTTTGATTAATGATAGATCCTAAAATAACATCTATACTTTCAAAGGATCCCTTTTACTAAACCTAATATTCTAACAAATTACACTACCTTTCTGGATGATTTTATTTGTGACAAAGTAGGGAGCATATAAGATTTTACGAAGGATTTTGGATTGTAAGGATTGGATATGAGAGGAATTTGAAGGTTTAATGGAGCTCTAAAGCTTAATTCCGTGTGTCCAGGAAGACTAGGCTTACACACAATTTAAACTCTATAAGGCAGTATATCTTAAAAAAATTGTTTTCCACTCGGACAAAGCGCATTCTAAAACGTTTTGAGCCTTAGCATTAAATCCCATTTTTTTTAACTGCGACTTTTGTTTAATCCGGTATTTTCAATTCAAAACATCCCTCAAAAAGTACATTTCGTAAAATCGAAATTTTCGCAAAATATTCCTTCATCAAGTGACATTAAGTGGTTAAAATTTCAGTAATAAGACATTATTAGTCTTTTTGTTAGAAAGTTTTAAGTATAACTGAAATTTTAAGAAGCGTTTTAAGCTTGTGAAAAATTCTCAAATTTTCAGAAAATATTCTTAAAATAGAATTTAAGTAAGCAGTTAAAATTTCTCTGTAAAGATTTTTTTTAGATTACAATAATTATAAGGAGTGTAAGTTCATAACCATTACAAAATAACTGATGGGTTTGATTCATGATTGAACCTAAAATAATATCTGTACTTCCAAAGGATCCCTTTTCCTACTTGTTAAAGTAAATGCTGAGTTTCATATCCAACAATTATACTACCCGACTATGAGTTAAAAGGTGAATTTATGTTAAGGTTGTCACACAACCATCTCATTTTTAGGTTTGTAACGAATTTTGATCTAACGCCTCTACCAATTCTCAAGTTTGAAGGCTTTTTTGATTAAAAAAAAAATAATTTAATAAAAATATAATTAAAATTT
>NW_027115565.1:320381-324546 GCF_000696795.3 Halyomorpha halys
TTGTTTTTTCTTCTATTCATTTCTTTTGTTCAACTTTACTTATATTTTGCATCTTTATCAATTATTATGGTTACTTATATTTTCTTTCTCTGAATTTTCTTTTACTTTCCATATTTCAATTTTTAAATCATTAATAACCAATTTGTTTATACTTCTTTGCATTATATAACTTCATTTTTATTTTATTTCCTTAATTATGTTATTTTACCCACTTTTTCAATTACCTATGTCTACATTTTATTTCCCACTTCTCTCATTACGTCATTTTATTAATTCTATTCGGTAAAATTATTCATTTTATGTCATTCTGTTTATATTTTCTATACTTATTGTGGTTGTTATCTTGTTCTGTTCTTAGCCCTGAAGAAGGCTAGAAACTCTAGTCGAAACGTTGGCACAATTAAATAAGTTACACCAACTTATTTGTGTTTCATTTTGACCGCACCCCAACCATCTTCTCCTCGTACATCATCCACGGTCAACTATCGCTCATAATTAATAATTAAAAAAAAAAACTTCAAAATTCTGAATAATCATTGTACTAAATGTTAAATCTGTCCGTCTGTTTATTTTAAGCTTTTTTTGTGCGAAATCTACAACCAATTTTTAAGTTCAATGTCTCAAATTACTCAGTAATATTCCGCGTTTCTTTAAAAAATGATTCGAGCACAAAATACTATTTTTTTTCGTTTTTGATTGATTAATTGTAAATAAATACAAACTACTGAATACAAGTTGGTAGGACCCTTCGCTACAGCTGGTGGGCCGCTGGGTGCAGCTACATGCAACCTCTATCGACCGAGCCGGGTCTTGCAACCCTGGACTTCCTTTGAGCCTGCGGTTTATCCGTCTTATAGTTTCTTCAGCTTTATGGGAAGCTCCTAATACAGAACTCACGGAACTAAATTAACAGGACATAGGAGAGACTATATATTTAAAAAAAAGCATTGGAGATTTTACGAAGGATTTGGATTGTAAGGATTGGATATGAGAGGAATTCGAAGGATTAATGGAGCTCTAAAGATAGGGTCCAGATAGGCCTTGTACGCAATTTAAACTCTAAAAAACAGTGTATCTTAAAAAACCTTTTTCCACTCGGACAAAACGCATTCCGTTCACTAAACGAGTTACAAAAAATTGAGTTGATATATGTATTAATTACTTATATCTCAAGCTTTTCGAGCCATAGTTTATACAGAATCAAATTTCTGCATTTTAACAATGCTTATACAAACTTACATTTAGTTACAATTAATGTGGTTTTAAGAATCATTATAGTAGCTGACTAGATCTAATAATCGAGTTTGTACAGCGACGAGCTGATTAGCGGCAATATAATTTTATGAGAATGGAGGCTATAAGGGAGGAGTTTTATGAGTATTACATTAAAGTTCTTAATAAAATTGCCGTGGAATTAATAATATTTTGTAGTCTAATAGATCTGAGTTTATTAAAGTAAAATGTAACAGTGGGATTTAATAATAACCAGTTATTTGATAGTATAATGCGACGCACACTTGTTTCTTTTAGTAATTATATTATATAAGCTATTGAACTAACTAAATATTCAAATAAAATTGGGGTATAAATATGTAAGGAAAAGCGTTAACAAATCTGTCCATTTTCAGTTTTTTAAACAACAGTTTTGGTACAAAATTATCAAGAAATAAAATTATGTCTTCCAAAAATAGTTATTGAAAAAAATCCTTTTGCCTCGTGATAATCTAGTAGTAAATCTGTTAATTATAGAAAAATGCTTTTATCTGGAAATAATCTATTAGCAAAACTGTTAATTTAAAAAATATTTATCCCATGATAATGTAACAGCGAAACTGTTAAATAGCCAAATTGGATTTAATAAATAATAAAAAGTATCACTGACTTGAAAAATAAATTTAAGTAATTTTTTATAACTTTCTGATCTTATTTAGGGTGATCATAAAAAAATTATCTTTTCAACGGTACCAAAACATTTTAATTTATTCACAGTAAGCTCAATTAGTGACGATTTCAGGGTGAATTTTACAGCAATTCGGTCATTAATTTGTTCGTTTGTTTGTTATTTTTGAAAGGGCCTTTAACAGCCTGGTCATCAACGCCCGTTGGTTGTTAGTTTTGTTAAGGCCAAGTAGTTCCACTGAGTCATACCTTTGGTATCGTGTGCGGATCCACACCAGTGGGACTCATTTCCGTGATATTTGAAATAGTATCTAACTAGGCAATTATAATTTGTTTAATATTCGTAACAATAGTGGAAAGGATGATGAAAAGCAGATAAGTAACTATACTAATAGTTATATAATTGCCTATTATTAACGACACCCAAGAAGAATACATTTCAAGGGGCTACATGTTTTGTGTAGAAACTATAATTGACCTACCTACCGACAAAGCCAGCAGGCCATAATTTTATAACATAACATAAAATACTGTTTTATTAAAAAGGTGATATACTGTTCTATAAAATATTTTTTTATAATTATGCTTTTATAAACTGGAAAAATATTAAAATAACTATATAACACTTACCAAGCCTATCTGGTAATAAACAAATAATTAAAATGTAAGATATTATTCTATGATCTAATCAAGTCGGATAGTCCTGTAATTTTATATAATGATTATATACAACCTTTTAATTTATGTATTATCAAACTAATTTGCTGAGGTATCGAATTAATTATTTTCTATTCGTGTAAAATTATTTCCAAGTAAAATATATTTAACAAATACCATTACAATTAATGTAATTGTGAATACTGAGGAATCCAACTTCTTCTCAAAACACACATCGCTTTTTGCTAGTTTACTATCTGAAGGTTCAACCAGGCGTCCTTCCTGTGGGCTAATGGCTGTATCGTATTATGTTTGGGCGGGGTGGTGCTATCTTTAAAATATTTGGTTAATATAAAACACTGGAAGTTTATCTAAAATAATTTTGTTTCGAAGACTCATATAGAAACATTTATTTCTATACTAATAATATATAATTTTTTTTAAGCTTCAAAATTTACAATAAAAATTAGATTAGATAAAATAATGTTAATCCAAATTAAATTATAAATACTTGAGCCTATTAAATTAACTGGTATACTCCAGTCATAAAAATTACTGAACTGAGAGTAATTTACTATATTAATTATATTATATTATTTATTATATATAAATAATAAGCGATTTCTGAAGTTTAATCAAAGATTAGGTCACTTTAGTACAATTATAAGGCAATACAATATATTGGCCAAAAAAGTGTGGTTGCACCTAATTAAAACTTATATTATAATTGCATATCAATAATTTTTGTGACAGAAGAAAACATAAACAACTAAATTTTAACGAGCAAAGGGTCAAGCAGGGGTTGATACATGGCATATGGAAGAAATAGAGTTCCAGAGAAAGGCAGCTTGGGATAAAAAAGGATTTATGCAGCAGTTCAGTGAGGATTAGGGTAGATGTTAGGCAAACGGGACCTGGCAATACCGGATTGGAATGTGAATTCGAATTGAAGTTTTGTTTTAGGAAGGGAGGCTAAGAAATACTGGGATCGGAAGGATGAATAGAATTCAACACGTTCTAATACTAGGTCATAGGTATCTCTGGTCGTTCCCAAAATAAGTAGTATCGAGTAATTCATAAGACGTTTAGTTTAGCTTCGAGTTTACCCGAGAGTCTACCGTAAACCATGCATCCATTGTCAAAGTAGGAAATACAAGAGAGGAAGCTAAGATTTGGCGGGTTTTAAATTGAAAGAGATAACGGATTTTATTGAACTGCTTCAAGATTGCTACGACTCGACGGAAATGTCTGGTTCCCAGGATAGAATTTGATCAAAAGTGACTCCAATATTTTTGACTGGCGTGTGGAAAGGGATGTATTGTTTAGGACGTGGTTGGAAGGTCTTGAGATAGAGTTAAGGAGAAAGTGATGAGAATAACAAAAATATCGTGCGATTTTTGAAGTCGAACTATACCAAAGTTATTGTTACAACGTAGTATCCGAACTGCACTTGTTGCTTCAACCATCGCACTTGAATTCACGCCAATGAAAATAAATAAAACCAAATTTAAGTCAAATGCTTCAGTATTTTTTTTTATATATTTATTTATTGATATATATTACAATCTGCCACACAGTTCTGGGCAATAGGTAATAGTGATGAATGATC
>NW_027115565.1:324871-327120 GCF_000696795.3 Halyomorpha halys
GGTAGAGCAGAGCTCAAGAGATCCCAGCGCATCCCTCTCGCTTCAGTATTAGGTGTTTGAGATTTAAATTTTTAAAAATAAGGCTTGGTTACTACCAAGGAGTTTGAGTTTTCCATCATTTTAAAGGTTCAAAATTCTTTTAGTTTCTCTTAGAAAGATCTCGCCGATTAAAGCAGCCTTTGATAGTTTACTTAAGCCATTAACAAAAAAACCTCCACGTGGATTTGTTTTTTTAGCCTAATGATATAAGTTAGTTTCTAAGTGTTTATTATCTTTTTGTTTGAAATCGTCCTTTAAATACTTTTTTTTACTAAATATAGTAATTTATTTATTTTAATATAATTTAAAATATATTAAAATGATGTTAGCAGGATGCTGAGAACTTGTTTGAAATTAGAATAAATGAACACTTCGGGTTAGTACAATAAATCCAGTTTGCACACAATTTTTCAGCTTATTCAACATTTTTTTTTAGTTTGTACAATGAAACGTATTTTAAACTGGATCAATAACTATTTTAAATTTTATATACAATTCTTATAATGCAATAAATTAAAATGTTAATATTAATTCTTTTAAAAAATTTAAAAACAAGGAAAGTGAAACTTCAAGGATTTAAAAAAGTAATAATAAAGGATTAGCTAAGGACCAATTCCGATAACACCAATCATTCTTTGCATACATATTTCCAGTTACACACCTCCTAACTCAAATCTACTAAATCAGTTTCAAAGTAATCTCCCATCTACGTTTCAGTCTACCCCTCGAGCGTTTACCCGTCGGTTCAGTGTTTATCGACTTTTTTTTTTTAAAATAGAAATTGTATGAATGGAATACTAGAGCGGGGAAGAAAAAAAGGCAGTTATCTCACCCCAATTTTTTATTACTTTAATGAAAACTAAGAATAATTACTAGTCAAAACTGATGAGTCTGCTAAGGGAGTAAGTAAGTAAGTAAGGGAGAGTAAAAAATGGCGCCTGATTCAAAACATTATTTTTTCATTCAGAGCTCTATATCTTAAAAACTACCAACAACACTAGAAAATCTAAAAGAACATTATTTAAGGAAGAGTAAATTTTCGGAAATAAGAGCCATAATGGAGCTATTTAAATCCAGTATTTCTCGAGATAAAGCCATTCAAAAAGCAACAATTTATAAAAATATACTAAAATGTCAGTGGTTAGTGAATCTATTTCGAAAAATCTATATCACAATAACCACTCGACGTACAAATGCCTATTAGCACTCAAATTAAAGTTAAATAATTGTACTATACAGTAGTTTATGACCTTTACCTTCGTAGGAGTAGCAATGTTTATGATATTTGACAAAATAAATTCCTAGTTATTCGCATAAAATGTTGGAATTTTGAAAAAAAAAATCTCTAGACCCATAAGACGGACATATGTCTGCCAACACTCAAAATAAAGGAAATTTTACTTACTATAAAGTAGTTTACGACACTTATCTTCGTAGGGGTAGTAGTTTTTATGATATTCACATATGAATATAAATTTGGCAAATGAAAATTTGTCCAAATAACTATAAATCAATACTTTTTAGCAAATTTCATGAAAACTACTACTCTTAAGAAAATAAACGTCATAGACTACATTATAGCTCATTAAACTAGCTTTAATTTGAGTGCTAATAGACATCTGTACGTCAAATGGTTTTTGAGATATACATTTTTAAAAATAATTTCACAAACTGCTGATCTCTCAGTACGTTCATGTAAAAATGTATGTATTTAAAAATGTATGGCTTTTTAAAAAGCTATATTTCGAGAAATATTGAACGTAAATAGATCTATTAGGGCTTATATTTTAGCAAATTTACTCTACTTTCAATGATACTTTCTTATATGTTTTATTCTTGTTGGTAGTTGTAAAGATATAGGGCTCCAAATAAAATATTAAATATTTTTAACGTTTTGAAACAGTCACCATTTTTTATTCCCCCTACCTATACCTGGTAGTCTCATCAATTTTGACAAGTAATTATAACTAGTTTTCAATTAAGTGATCTAAAATTGGCGTGAAATGACTGCATTTTTTTCTCCACTTCGGTTCTTGTACTATAAGTAATTAATTATTTTTTATGTCCCGGCTGCGGTGGACCGAAATAGTGATCATTCGATTTATATGTTTTGTGGTGGCATACATATGTTGTTTGTAATATGCTATCCATATCAAACGTACTACCATATCAATACTCCGTGTAGTAAAGAGGCGATTTGGGTTACATAA
>NW_027115565.1:328558-330379 GCF_000696795.3 Halyomorpha halys
TTCTAATTTTTGAAATCTGTATGTTTTATAACTACACAAATTTCTTCGAAACCTGTCAGATTGGCTGGCTTACTGATTTTACAAACAATCCATATATGTTTGTTTCGTACGTAAAATCATTCTTATAATAATAAATACTCAATATAAATAAAATTCTGTACTAAGATGTTTCCAACTCTTTATCGATAATATAAATTAATGTGGACCGAATGGTCTGAGATTTTTTTTTCTTTTTCAACGAAATACCTAATTCTGAGCATAAAAGAAACAAACAACGATTTTTAGTATAATTTCTGTAATGACATTGTAAGAACTTTTTTCAAAGACTGTGAAATAAGTTTTAATTGTTGTAGGCAGTTTCCACTTATCGTAAATACTTACAATGGAGTAATTGAATTTGTATTTAGGCACAGTAGTTTTATTTATTTTGAACAATTATATTTTTTAGCAATCATAAGTAAATCTAGGACATATAATTAGATATTGAACAAAATTATCAACATCAACGAAGCTTGTTCTGAGGATTTCCTAACCTCCTTCGTAGAAGATAAGTATGCATTGGGCTAAAGTCAAGCTGACTGTACTCTATACCGTTATTACTATTATTATTATTATTATTTTCGTGACAATTTAAAAAAAAAGTCTTTTTAATTATAAACAATTTATATAAATTCGAAGCGTAATATTGTTTATTTCTGACTTAATTTGAATATATCTATTTTCTTTCTCTTACTAAGGATATAAGAAACATCTGTAAACCTAGTGTTAATTGAAATTCATCAAACTAATATGTATCAATTATTTATACTTACAACTATATATTAATTCTGAATATACTATTTCAAATATGCTTACTTTGACTAATTTTATTGATAATAACCAAACCTCCTGTTAAATGTCTAATTACTAATCGACAAATACTTAGACTATCGAGCCGAAGTGCAACACAGCCGTAAGCTGACTAACGGTAATCATTCTCGGTCCCATTTACCGTAATTTTGGAGACTGGTTATTTTGCGTAGTATTTCATTTTATGAAACCTTGAGCCGTTGTTTTTCCTTTGCTGTAGCGATCGTGTCTTGCATAAGAAAGTATCTGTCAGCAGTAAAATAGAATTGTGTATTTTAAAGGCTTCTGGATAGTTATTGCGGAGTAGAGATAATAAAATGGTTATTTATTTTCCTTATTCACTATTTGACTTTAAACTTCTTCAAAAGAATAGATAGATCACAAAATATATCAAAATATAGTTTAATAATAAATATATTTTAACAACCCAGTCTCCTTACACTTTCCTGAACCATAGAGTAATGATTTATTAAGCTAATTATTGTCTTGTATCGAAAAAATCTTTAGCTAACTACCAATTCTATATAATTTTAATTATAATCTTCTTCCCCTGAAATTATGAGAAAAGAAATCGCATTTTTTTCTATTATATTAACAATAAATGAGTAATATCTGTTATTTAAATATTATAATAATTCAAACGTATTCGAAACGTGAGCTATATCCACACATTCAAAAGAACATTAGGGGTTCTAGGATAAAATATAAGTACTAAAATAAGTAATTAACAAAGTTATAATAAACTATAAATACTGACATAAGTTATTAACAAAGTTATAGTTACTCTTATTTTATTTTTTTCATTTATAACTAAATATCATACATATTTACCCGTATTTGTCACTATAATATTTAATAATAAATTATATACATTGCAAACACTATACGTTATTCCACTAACTTTTCACAACAATATTATTTAACCAATATATTATTTTGTCATTATGTTATTTTATTTATTTATTTTTCATA
>NW_027115565.1:330621-339831 GCF_000696795.3 Halyomorpha halys
GTCATTTTTTTACACTACATTTTGTCTTTTTAATTCCAATATAGTTCATCAAAATTAAAACTAAGAATACCTAATTAATCATTTTTAAACTAACTATTTGTGCTATTGAAGAAATAATTATTAACTATTAAAGAAAAGACAAACAAATAAATAAATATGTAAAAGTAAATATGTGTGTGTACTTAACTAAAAATGTGAATGTAATAAATAAACTTGGTGAATGTATTTAAACCATCAGCTCCCATATACTTATTATTATTAACTCGGCTCCACAACTCGATGTCGAGTCCTGGCCTCCTGCATCAGCATCCACCAATCATTACGATCCTGTGCGGCCGCCATCTAGTTCCTCACTCCCATCGTGGTCCTGGCATCACCACTCACACCATCACTCCATCGAAGGCGTGGCCTTCCTCTGCGTCTTGCTCTATGTATTACCTCGGTCACTATTTTCCGTGGCACATCACTCTCAGCCATCAGCCGTGCCCACCTCAATCTACTGAACCTCAAAAACTGGACAACGTCTAGTTCTTAATATAAAACTTTGAGCTCTTGGTTTGTTCGACGTCTCCATATCTGGTCAACCTTGACATCTCCAAATATTTTACGGAGAATCTTCCTCTCCAAGACCATTAAGTTGTGCTCACCAGCCTTGGAGATAGTCTACGTTTCCGAGCTCGTTCGAATAATTGTTTTATACAGATAGACTTTGGTGTCCTTAGACAAGGCACGGCTCCTAAAATAGGTACCGAGGCCATAATAACAGCGGTTGACACTCTTCCTTTAATTTCGGAATCCACAACATTGTCTTGGCTTATGAGCGATCCAAGATACAGAAACTCGGGGACTTTTCCGAAAGTATATTCTCCGATCCTTATTTCTTCACCGGGCCTGGGGATTTCCTCTTTGACCATGTATTTGGTCTTTTCTGCATTCACTTCAAGTCCCATTTTTCTTGCTGCTTCAGCCAATTTCATAAATCTATCAGAGGCAGCTTGGAAAAAGCGTCCAGCAATGTCAATGTCATCAGCGTAAGCAAGAAGCTGTATTGTTCTGCTGAATATTGTTCCGCCCACTTGAATTCCAAATTCTCTAATGGCCTTTTCAAGAGCTAAAGTAAAGAGGAGGCAGGTCAATGCATCCCCATGCCTTAGTCTTCTTCCTGAGACAAATTCATCAGATCTTGCTCCCCCAATCTGCACCATGCATCTCACCTCTCTAATGGTTAGTTTAACCATTATAATTAACTTCTCAGAGATGTTGAATTCTCTCATTGCTTTGTACAACTTTCCCCTATGAATGCTGTCATATGCTGCTTTGAAGTCAACAAATAGGTGGTGCGTTTTAATCCCGTATTCGCGTCCTTTCTCAAGCATGAGCTCCCATATACATAGATATATAATAACTGAAGATGAATCAGAAACACGTTCATCCAAAAATAAAATATCTAGAATAAATAAAATGATAAAATTATACAAATGTTGGAGAAAAAGCAACTAATTAATTAAAACAAGGACTAAAAGTAAATGAATTATAGAAAATATGACAGTATACAGTAAATGTGTAAGAATTGTGCTAGAATAAACATAATAAAAATACCATTAATTCATTTAAACAAACAATTGTAAAATTTCATAATGAAGAGGGATATGAAAATAATAAAGTTTAAAAATCGTGTAATTTATCTGAATAAGTTGATTCCAAGCTAAAATAGAGTAAGCATTAATTTAGAACTTTGATATAATTTATGTAAGGGAGTTATTATATAAAACAAATAATAACATAGCCAATCTAGATAATATTAGTTTGGATTTAGCTATATTGCTTCATCAAAAGGCACTAGAAACTAACTTTGAAGACAAGCTGTATGGTAACATTAATGGCTAGTTCATCTAAACTTCTCTAAATATTGGCAGCGATCCAAGTATCTCCTTGTTGCGTCCGATATAATTGCTCCCTGACTTTGGGTCAATGGGGCAGCTTACTAGTTTTTGTGTTCTTTTTTTTACATGCATTAATTGAACTTGGATATAAATTAATATATACATACTTGTGAAAGTCTGGTGAATAATAATATCTTTTTATTACAATCTTTCAGTAATTGTTATTCAAAGCTTTTTATATTCTTACATTGTTTTGATCATAATTATTCGATTTCTTGAATATTTATTTTAAAACATATTTCAGCAGATATAAACGTTTAATTATATCAGAGATGTATTGTATGTAGGCTAAACATTATAATAAAGATTTAGAAAATCAGTAATAAGAATTAATATGTCAAATCACGGCGTCTATTACTAGTATTTTTCTCTTTTTACTTTCTATGATTTATATTTTGTTTCTTCTTTCTAACCGAATGCCGCAGCAGTGAGATAGTGCACTGGGCTTACGCATGCCACTGCTACCAACTGCTAATCCCGAAATAAGGGAAGGGTGGGGGGTTCATGTACAAGGTAGCACCATATTCTAACCATGGTGGGGAGTCGTTTTCATTTCTTGGGACCGCTACAGAAATAAAAATCGATCCCCTACGGCGGATTCGAACCAACACCAGGCTCCAGTACCGGAGTTGCAAAGATTTAAACTCTATTAGTAACAGACGGTCTTACTAACACAGAGTTGAATTAGGAACTTCTTAGTCTGAAAATATAGTTTATTTGAACGTTAGGAGGATACACAACTGGGTGCTATATCCCTCATATTTGTACATGCCCTTTCTATATAATTCATCGCATTTGCTGGCTAAATTTGTTTTACAAGTGAAAAAATAAATAAATAATGACTTGAAACATTGGTGTGCTTATAAACGAAACCCAATAAACTTTTCGAGATTTTTATTCAAAGAATTCAACACCGTTATTTGAATTTTTAAAACATTCCTTTTAGTTGGGAACTATGTCATATTAAAAAGTGGATTCGTTTGAAGTTTTCCAGGGGTTCATAACAGCTTTTCTTTCCCCACTTGCTGGCGAACTGCGATTAAAGCTCATGTTTTAGTGGCGCCCTCTAAAATTAATATAAAACTTCAAAGGTCACGATATTATAGAAGGGAGCTAGCGCCTCGTTAGAGAAATACTTTCAACCTTTCCAAATAACCGTGACTTATGAAAAGAAGTTGCCTTGAGGAAGTTGGGGCTTGGCCTATGGAAAGTAGTTGCGACTCCTGGGCCCTGCTAGGTAGAGCAATCCCGCACGATAGCAAAGCAATGTGGGACGTGCAGCTTCGAGGCGCCAACTTCCATAACACCTAAGTTCCTTCCTTCCTTCTACGGGGATTTGATTGGAGTCAAAGTTTGTTTTCAAAGCCTTCACCTTTGTCTCAATGCTTTTGACAAAGTTCTATTACTGCCAATAAGTGATAGGTTGGAACTATATATCAGGTTGCCATTTATCGTTGAAATAATTTTATCAAAGAAAAAGAAAACAAGTCGATTTTTTTTTTGTCTTTTTAGTTTGTAAAAACTTTTTATTGAGAAAATAATACAATCTGTCACGCTCAATTATTACTAGTGCTCTTAGATCAACTGAGATAATTTATACATATTAAATAGAAATAAATAAATATAGTTACATTTACTTAACACGCTTTAACATAATACACGACGACAAAACTTACGTGATGGACAGATATAAAATTTCCATTACTTAAATTTGGCTACAGACAAAATACAAAACATTCGGACAAGATAGATAAAAAATGTTTTACTGGAGTAAGGTTTTGGCCCAGATCAGACTCAATACTGAAAAAATATTTCTTAGAGTTTGAAAAATAAAATATTAATTTAATTTTTTATATTTTGTAATATAACATTCTATCGTATTTTTAATCAATGATAATATTGATGATAAGGTCATTCACACCTCATTCACAATTATAAAATTAAATGATTTGAAAAGGAGAAAAAAAAAATATGATAAATAAATACAAATTTTAAATATTAAAACAATTTCATAAAATATTAACTGATGAATATACAAAACAGATTAATTTTATCGTTTGTTATCTATTGAATTTGATTGTCTGTCTTGTTTTTGTTGCTTAAGATGTCGTTATGATTTATAAATTTTTGTTGTTTTTTTCATTCGTTCTTACCTGTTTTTACTTTTAATAATAATTTTTAATTTTCATTCTTATATTTTGTTTTGTTTTTTAAATAATCTAACAATTCTATATCAAAATTAATATCAAAAAAATGATACTTGTTATACACATAATTTGCCTAGTATTAGTAGGCATGGTATAAGTCAATTAAATTTCTTTCTTTGGAGTTGTCATAGAAGGAAAATGTTTATAAGTAAGTTATATGTAACTTTTTACTTTACTTTAAATGATATATATTTTTGCGAATCTTGAGAATCAGTTTTGCAACTTTATTGTTTGCATAGTCTTGCCTATTGCCTATTACAGTGCGTTATACCAGTTCTGGAAAAAAAAAAACACTGAGTTACCTGTATATAGACCTGTAAGTATATAGAATAAACTGAAATAGACAATTGGCATGACTTATATAATTGTTTATAAAAATTTCCTAGATGTAACAGTGTTCAGATAATATATATCATAAATTTATATTAGTTAGTATATACCACCGCACCATTGTATTTACCTTAGAAATTATATGCCTACTTCTGGTTTAATAATTTTGGTTTTCATTTCGTTTTTTTTTTTTTTTTTTTTTTTGTTTCTGGAAAAACATTCCTGCTTCGGAGCTTTTGTTTGATCAATACCCTCTTTATTTTATATAATGTCAGCATGCCAGGTACAACCATAAAACCCCAATGTTAATCAACAAAACCCTCGCAGCTCCTTCCCATTGTCACAACAAAAATCGTTTCGTCACGCAAGTCCTTGAATCAATCCACGACTGGAATATTACCCACACTTATATAAATTGAAGAGCTTTCGAAGTTTAACGTAAAATTAAAAATATGAATGTTTTTTTTAAAGAGTATTTAATTTGGCATCCAGTATAGTAATAATTAATATTTGAAATGCAATATTCCTCTTATAAGACTGGGCTTGTTCTCACATTTCATGAGAGATTTTCACTGGAAAATCAGAGACAATCGAGCCTGCTCAAAATCTCCTAATGTATAGGGTTTTGTTATTTATTCAATTCATAACAGGAGGAAAATGATATTCGTTATTTGCAATCCGAGAAACACTAAAATACAAAATTTTATAGCAAAATAAAAATAAAAATTTATTGTTTGAAACTTTGGTCTTCCGAAGTGGAAAGTGAAAGATGTGTAATGCGCGAGCCGCATATTTTTATTTTCTTAATGGGGTTGAGATTCGTCATTTTTTTTTATAGACTTTCCCGTAGGGAGCCACCTAGTTCTTTCATCATAAGTAAGAGTGGGTCCGTAAAGAGCAGATACTAATCAGTTTGAAATAGAAAGATATCAATAATATTTCTTAATACATATACTTACGGAGGAATAATGAATGATGGAATAATAATAATAATGGAAGGTATAATATTTCGTAGTTGTGTTTGAACAGGTATTGTTATGCCTCATTCGGACCTATACCTGTAGAATACCTTTATGGGATCAAACATTCGAATTTGGAATGAAGTCATTAACATTTTGTGCAACTTTAAAAACTTCAGAAGCACTCTGAGTACTATTTACTCGCTAGTGTACACGATTGTTTTGGATATGAACGTACATTTATAGACCGAATAAAGAAAATTTTCGAATATATATTTTTTGATTTATTTAATCAAAATGATTTTAATACATTCATTTTTTACAATCAAAGTTAATATATTTTTATAACAGTCAATTGTGGACTATATATATGAAATAAAATTTTAATAATTATTTTCATACCATGGACAATTAAAAATAGATTTGATTCAAAAAAATGAATGAATCAAAATCGTCGTTTGTCCAGATTTAGTCCTAAGTAACGTATCTGTACAACAGGAATAAGTGGGGTATTATTAAAAGATTCTATGGGGCAAGACGAAGGGTAAATGTGATTTGGTGGGATTTATTGGAATTTATTTTAATCCTCCAGTTTTGGCTGGTGCCAATGGTTTCTTCAAGGGTGGTGATGTTGTATTGGAGGGTTTGGGATACAATGAAAGGATCATTATTCACTGACAATAGGTATGTGTCATCGGCATACGTGGTGACAATAGTGTTAGACTGGGTTGGGATGTCAGCTGTAAAAACTGTATAAAGGATAGGACTAAGGATACTACCCTGAGGTATACCAGCAGAATGAGGGAACAGGGATGACCAAGCTCTGTTGTGATTTACTTGAAATAATCTGTCTGAGAGGTAAAACCGGATAATGAGATAATATATAGGGGTAGGAATTTATGGATTTTGTATAGCAGTCCACCAAACTCGATCAAAAGCCTGAAAGCACTTAATATAATTATTTACACGATTAACTTAATGTTTAACAAACATAAAACATATTAGTGTGATGAGTATATAAAATTAATTATTCGGATTAACGATAATTTAATTAAAAATATTTCAATGACCTGTTTAACACATTGGTTGAACCTCCAGGAATAGCATGGACAGTCACACTGGATCTATAACCGCCGTTTACCGAAATCAGATATTTGGGAACGAAAAAATTATTATGGGAATTAATCTTAAGAAAGTAATTCCTAGAAAAAAATATAAATTTTAATTTAAAGTTACAAGGGAAAATGCAACAACTTCAATGAGTGGAATATGATTAGACACATGCCATTAAATTTTAGCAGTGGAGGGACTGTGGTTAATGTGGCCCTGCCATTAACTGGAAGGACCTGCTCCATGGACCACATTAAATTTATGACTGCCTAGTCTCGCCTTCCGCATGTCCTCGTGATAAATTACCCTAGAGAACATATAGAGCATCAAATTTCTAAATGAAAATGAGCTGGTAAACTGACATCTAACTTAAATCGCACTTAAAAAAAAATGGAGTTTATGTTTAAAATATTTTAAAACTAAAGAGTTTTTAGTGGTAATACTCGCCATTTACAATTCACCGTTAGAAAAACCTCTTGATCAGGCCAAGTTTTGATAAAATCTTTCATGTAAAGTTTTGTTGTCCATAGCAATAATAAATAACACAAGTCTACACAAAAAAAAATTAAAGATTATTTTGGGTTATCCTCATGTTTCCTGTTATGTTAATACGGAAAATAAAATTTGTTTTAATTCCTGGTTATATAGTACAAAAATCAAGAAAATCATTTTCATATTTCGATGGCACCAAAGGAACGTCAGAATTTGCTAAAGAGCTGAAATAGGATAATACTAGATCTATACACGAGAGACATTAGAATGCCCGAATATTTTAAGTAGAGTATCCTTTAAAAAAATCAAAATTTTTTCGTATCGCTTGAAAGACAAGCTTTCTTTCATTATTATTTCAGTAATACAGTATACAATTTTCAACATTTAAAAACAATAAAAAAACATTTGAATGTATTTCAACACATTAAAATATTAGAGATTCATTTGTGTCATTTGGTATATTTCAAATGGTCTTTTTGAAACCATAAAAATTTGAAGTAATCCGGTCGAGCACACTGGTTACAATAAAAGATTCTCTTTACTTTAGTGCTTGAAAACTGTCACAAATAATACGAATTTGCAACAAAAACATTGTGAGTGATGAACACTAAAATTAGCGTATGGACCAGACCAAGTTATCAAATAAAATTTCTTTAAGTTTCATTTTATAGCCCTGCATTCCTGTTAGAGTTCATTGGTAGTTTATTTATATCACACTCCTTAATTGACTTCGGCCTAAAATACGAAATCATATACATTGAGCTACATAAATAAGCATGTCTATGTAAATTATTATGAAATTGTTAGTAGAGAATCCTTCAGGGTTCATAGAGTACAGTCAGTAAGTAGCGTTTTGCAGTCAAAACCCAAAGATACTTTTAATATGCATCGTGATATTTTCAAATGGAAGCTTTAAATATTTCGTGATGTGATCTTTATTGCCATAAAGTATATTTGTGAGAAACTTAGCAAATACTTGAATTATATTTACCGGGTGTAGTTCCCTTAATTCAGTGTTGTATATTCCTCTAAATTCTCCCGTTAATTCACCCTTTCTTGGACCGAATATAATACTTTATTTTTACATAATACTTTATTTTCGAAAACCTAAAGGGGCTGTTCATCCCTTAGTGTAAGAGGCCATGTCCTCCATATCGCATCCATAAAGAACAGTGAGAAGGATAATAGTTTTGTAAATTCTGATTTTTAAGTTCGGGATAGAAGGCGTGAGCTGAGCAGTTTCGAAATTGAAAAATAACAAAATATTTATTTCCTCATCAATTTCATTTTTTCTAGTTACCGTAGAACCCAAATACTATCTACCTGTTCAAACGTAGTTCCTCCTATATCTATATCACCGAAATCGCTCCCGTTTCTACTGCTAACCATTTATTTTGTTTTATCCGTATTTATTTCGTGACAAAGTTGGTACTGTTGGTATAACACTACAGTTTATCAACGTAGTGTTATAGTTTCTTTGTTCTCACCAAATAATGCCAACTCATGAGCATACCCAGACACCGTTTGTTTAAATGGAAATTAAATTCCCTTAACATAAAAAAAGCCTGTTGAAGTTTCTACCCTTTTTTTAAAAGCGTTTTACTTAGTTTCTCTTGAAAACCCATTCACTTTTATTAATATTTCAAATAATTTGAAATCTATGCATCTCCTGGAACATGCCTGATGCTCGTTTGAGGAATAGTTAAATATAAATAAAAAATAAGATATAAACCAAATAAATAAAACATATACAAATAAATAAAATAAAATCTTTATGGCCTAAATTATCAGCTATAAGCCTACAACTTAAGTAACGAAGGTTTTTAGTTAAAACGTTATCGTTTTTATTTTCAGAAATATATACCTTTAGTTTTATGTCTTTATTCTTTATGCCATTCGAACAACGTTTCCGGCTCTTAGGCCACTAAACAAGTTCTAAAAATGCAAATATTAATAATCAACAGTTTTACTATTAATATACAGTTACAACTAACAAATTTTAGATTGTATCTTAATAAAAAAAATTACACATTTACATACAAATAATTTAATATTTAACTATAGACACTTCAATAATTTCTAACCGTTTACAAATTTCAAAATGTTTTTAGTTATTGTTCTTATTTTTTCATTATCTTACTATTGATTTGTGGAAATATGTCAACTTAA
>NW_027115565.1:340954-352877 GCF_000696795.3 Halyomorpha halys
CAGATGATCTATATAAGAGGTTCAGAATATATGTAGGCAGGTCTATCTCTCTCTGAATACGAGCCCATCTCTAAGACCTTAGGATATATGGGCACTCCTCTGTGATGATCCCTTTATTTCATAGACACTAAACCTCATGAAAAATGAAGACACTATAAAGTCAATAGTAAGATGTAAGTCATATTACAGTAATATAACAAAGTATAGAAATATCAGAAACATTCTTATTATGGTCACACTCTCAAAACCTTTTCAATTTATTTCTTATTTGATTCATACATTTTCTGGTATCTTACAATATGCATGTGTATATTATTGGAAATAAAAAGTTGAAAAGAAAAATGTCAATTGTGTTAGTTTTTATTATTTTCATTTTGGATTCCAACATTTGGCTGAAGCCTCTATAAACGTCACTATTTCGATGACGTCACCAGCTACGTCATCACTATTAAGTCACAAAATGTCGACCCGACCTAACACTTTGAATGTCATCGTGTCAGATGCTAGGATTGGAGCTCACTGACCTTTCCGTTAAGGCCGGTAGATTACCTTGCGGAAGATAGCCAGTAGGTGTATTCATCTATAATATTCTCATCATGAATAATTACTTAAAAACCATAATAAATGCATTTGTTAACACTTATTTTTCTAGAGATATTTTTTAATAATAGCTACGTAACATATATCAACTTTAATTTAGTATAATTTATACATAATCTTATAACTTCTTCGAGACTGATTTTATTATTTAAATAAAATAAATCGTATCCATTTAAGTCTCAAATACTCTTTTGTACTATTTTGAATCACCGACGTTTCGGCCAACCTGATCATCCTCAAGAGCAATCTTAACACTTCATGTTCAACAATTAATATTTTTGCAAGTTATTCAGCCCAGATTTAATAATTTTACTCAAATTAACCTGTTTCGTCACTATTTTTTATCACCTTCCTAAAGGTTAAATAACATTGAGGATAAGTGAGTAATGGTGGTGTAGGATAATTTTTAATTGAAAGTTTAAATATTAAATAAAAGAGTGACAAAATAGGTTAATTTGACTATAATCATTAGACCTGAGTAGAAGAGCCTGCAAAAATTTTTAATAGATGAAAGGTGTGACTTTAAAGATTGCCCATGAGGCCAAAACGTCATTTATAATATTAATAAAGAGTATTTCGAGACTTTAATGGATAAAATATATCTTATTTAAACAATAAAATTGTTTATTTTATTTCTTAATTTTTAGTATTCCTATCTTTTCTATTTTTAAAACTTGTCTATATTTGAATTCATTTTACATCACATTATTGGATGTATAGTATAGTTATTATTATTTTCGTTCAATAATTTAATTTATTTCATTGAAGAGAATTAATACAATCTGCCACTATTTAAGGGCATTAAGTATTAGTGTTCAAATGCTTGTTCATACAATGTTTACTGAAGTAGAAGAAAAAAAATGTAAATAATAACAATAGTACTCATTGAATTAAAAGAAAAAAATATAAATATAAACATTTTATATAATATGCATAATTTTAAACCTCTAAATGCTCTGAATAAGGTCACAGGATGTTTAGTTTAGGGAAAAAGTAAAAGAAAAGTTTGAAAATTTTCCTTTAGGTCTACACCTATAAAGTCAGAAAATAATTTTTACTGGGAAATCCATTCAGCTGTTTGTGACATATTAGCGGAAAAACAAAAGAAATGTTGGAAAATGTTGACACTCGTTTTCCTTTTGGTCTACATTTATAAAATCGGAAAATCATTCGAATCCAATAAAAATATTCAGAAGTTCACGAGATATTAGTTGAAAGACTAAAGAAAAGTTGTAAAATTTCAACGTTTTTTCTAATTCTAAATAGTTGGAAATTCGTCTGAAATCCTGAAAACAATTCTCTGTAAAAAAAAATCCTGCAAAGTATGCTCGATTTTCCCCGTTTGTAAATGCTTGCACATGACAAGTATGGCTCACATCTCACTTCGTGAAGGGGCCTAAGATGTTACTCACACTCAGGGCTACACCCAATAATGATAACATGACCACTGCCAGTATCATCCTCGTGGTAACGATGACTGTGAACGTACACAGACCTTTTAACAAATTGAACTGCCAGCATTCTCATCCTGTTGTCAAAAAGTTAACTCCGGGATCGTCTTATCGATCTTATTATGTTCCTGTTGTTCATTTTTTTTTTTTTGTGCAAATTTATCTTCATCCGCAACTCGTTACACTTTAGTTTAGGGACGGTGATGGCCATGCGAGTTGGGGCGCAGCTCCCAGTGCGCTCGGTTTGGAACGTTGTAGGTTCGATTCCCACCTGGGACAGTTAACATACATTTTTCGGCGGTCCTGTGGAATAAATCTTGACACTCTCACCTTGGTTACTATGCGGCGGTAACCTAGGTAGCCGCCAGAAGTTGGCAAAAAGGACCACTAGCCCCACATGCCGGACTTCTTTCCCCACAAAATATCATTACCAGTACCAGTTTACTTTAGTTCGTTGTTGGTTTACTAAGAACTAAATTACAACCCATTAAATATATTTCAAGAAGACTTAATAATGACATGGTTCTGTTAAGGTATCAAAATTAAGTCGATTGATTTGATTTTTTTAATTTTTATTTCCTTCAGATGATAGATACTCCGTGATCTGAAGACCTTCTAGGGTCCACCCAGCCTCTTAAATTGAGTACCCTTAATTGGGTAAAAATCTGGCGGTCGAACATGATTCTGACCAAATCATCTTCTTGCAAAACCGTTGGTCTAGTAACAGTACTTCTTTACAAAGTACTGAACTCCAGATTTTTCCCCAATTAAGGTTGCACACTTAATGAGTAACTGTGTCATCCCGTGGGTTCTGGAGCTCTACGGGAGTCCAACCAGCCAACTGGTCCAACTCTCGCTAAAAATGAACTGAGATAGTAGTTGACTATCTCAGTTCATTTTTAGCGAGAGATGAAAATCTTATCTTTCTTATGGAACACTTAAGAGGGTAAAAGAAGATTTATATTGTCTTGTTTATTAAATTTACGAACATCAGTTTCCTAACCTAACAATTCAGAATACTGCTTGTCAATGTTAAGGCGTCCTAGCTGTGAATATTAAAATAAAATGAAATATTTGTCACTCACTGGTCTCGTCAAAATTCGACTATGGATAGGAAGATAAAAATCTAACACTTTTCAAAAGAAGCGAACGTATACATACGTATACATATGAGAACATGTGTTTTATGTTTCTTGTTGTGATTCCTGATCACTTCTCTGGACAAAATTTTCCTTTGAGCGTATACTGGCGGGGACTTCATAAACGGGCTATGGAGTAATCGAAAACAGTGTGACAGGTAAAATATCTAAAAATGTAAAATTTAAATTATATATAATCAAATACTTAGGATAGTTCTGATTGGATTTTTTTAGATTAACATTAAAAGAAACTTGTACCATTTAGATTATATTCTTTGTACCAAGGATTAGGAGTGGCAAAACGAGCATTATATATTTCATAGCAA
Organism: Halyomorpha halys; assembly: GCF_000696795.3. Classification (NCBI taxonomy): domain Eukaryota; kingdom Metazoa; phylum Arthropoda; class Insecta; order Hemiptera; family Pentatomidae; genus Halyomorpha; species Halyomorpha halys. Next base: position 344,471 of record NW_027115565.1, read on the forward strand.
CATAAAAATGAACGATTAGAACGTCATGAATGAATAAAGTGGAGAGGAAATGTTGGCTTCAAGGAAGGTTAATATAGAAAAATAAAATCATTCACATTCAAATCAACAATCAATATTATACAGCTCTCTAAATAAAATAGTACCAAGAAGAGAACGAACCATAAGTTGATGATAGACTATAGATGAAGTAGAAGAAGACAATCAGGACCACGGTTAAAACAAAATATTATTAATAATATTTAGATAATAAGTACATATTATTAATATATGTAGACAAGTAAATAAGAAATTTACATATTATTTCATTCAAACAAAATTAAAGATATAATATATATAAATAGTTGACCGTATCATTATCCTTCCCACTGTTCTTTATGGATGTGAGGCGTGGCGTCTTACACTAAAGGATGAACAGCGTCTTAGGGTTTTCGAATATAAAGTATTACGCAAAATATTCGGACCGAAAAAGTATGAATTAACGGGAGAATTTAGAAGATTACACAACGCTGAATTAAGGGACCTGTAACATTCAAGTTATAGCATTGCGGCGTATAAGATGGGCATGTAAGGTTGTAGGGCTTAGTAACGAGCGGATCCCTATAATGGTAATAAACACTGAACCAACGGGTAAACGTCCGAGGGGTAGACCGAAACGTATATGGGAGGATTGTGTTAAAACAGATTAAGTGGAATTGGATTTGGAGGGGCATCACTGGAAGGATGTATGCAGAGAGCGTTTAGTGGTATCGGCATCGAACCTTCGGCTTAGTTAAGCCTTTAATATTATTATCATTAAATAGTTGACCTTATAGTTTAAAATATGAAGATGGTCAGGGTTGAGATCAAAGAGAACAAAATAGTTTGTAACTATTTATTATCCGACGTTTCACTTTGCTTCATCAAGGCTGTTAAAGACGATATCTAAAGAGAAAAAAAAAGTCTGTTTTTCCGCAACCCTGACTATTTTCTTCATATTTTAAAATTAATGAAAATTTAGAGGAAGTCATTTTGAAAGTTTGGTATTTTTTAGCTAGGCTACCTTACAGACCGTTTTGCGAAACTTGGTTATTTGGACCCAGGGAACGTCAAAACGTATATTTATTTAAACCTGGAATTCATAATTTATGTATTTCATATACTAGGTGTATAGGTAAGTTAAATATGTGATATCATAAATTATTTTCCGAATATATTTTGTTTCCCTTGATTTTGGTAGTTTAAAGAGTGAAATTGAATTTTGAATTTTTAAATGTAATATTAACAAGTGAAGTCTTTTTTTATTATAAAGGTTGTTTTTTTTTTAATTCTTTTCTCTAGACGATGCAGCCGTTTTAAATAGCCCCTCTACTAAGGACTGTAACGAAATTCACTGGAAAATTCAAAAGTAGCCTTAGAGTAGAAATCGATATAGTGCTACCGCAGGAGATTAAACCAATGAATAAATTAGGGCGTGCAGGGTAGCCAACTGTTGGCCCGATAGCCTACAATGGACCTTGTACTTTCTACTTCCCCTCCCCCCTCACCCCTTTCCTTTCTTATTTTAATTCCTCTCCCCAAGTTGCTCGGTTCCCTTCCATTTCGTTTTATTATCCCAACATAATCCTACTTTGTGAAGAAAGGCAACTTCGTCGGACTTAGCCGAGTACTTAACCTCTCTCGGCCTAAACAATATTACCAACGTAGCGTCTGGTTGGTCTGTGGAAATAAACATTCTACAACCCAGATATTAAACAATTATGATAAAATAGATCCATTTAGTCTAGATATTATTGATTAATTTATTATTAATCGGCAAAGTTTCCGCCAATTTGGCCATAATCAAGAATAATTAATTAAATAACAGATTTAATTACAATATCAATTATCAAAAATTGTAAAACTATTGTTATTTCTAAATTAATTTACCTTAATTTTCAATTATTCGCAGCCTCACTTTAGTCCCTAAAAAGTTTCAGGCTATTCAGCCCCAATCTAATATCCAATAATACACAGCTTAATAAGGTAAATCGTGTTCGTAAAATTAACTTGCATCATTTATGACTGATTTCTAATATTTCTCAAGTATTTTATATAGTATTGGCCCATTTAATTACAAATTTTATTATACTAATTTCAGACTAACTTATCAACATCATATTATTAAACCTGCTCCACACCACTTTACACTTCAAGGTATATTTTGGTCCACTTTTTTTTTAAATAATATAAAACTTAATCATAAATAGTTTCACCCCAAATTCAGATTGTTGAGGTACCTAAGCCTATACTTAACAAAGTATATTGTTAGGAGTACAAATGTTTACTATTACGGTAATATCAATATTGCAAATAATACATTTGAACAAGTCGAGAAGTTTAAGGATTTTGTTTCTACATTTAAAAATTAGAAAAACGAAATTTATGGGAAAATAATAGCCAGGTTAAATGCTTTCTATTCTCTAATTTAAAAATTTCTTAGCTCGCGCCTTCTTTCCAAAAGTTTAAAAGTTAGAATTTAAAAAACTATAATCCTTCCTACTGTTCTTTACGGATGCGAAATGTGCCCCGCAAGAGAGGAACAGCACCTTGACGTTTTTGAAAAATTTTGAGCCTAAAAAGGATGGGTTAACCGAGTAATTATAAGACTACACAGCGCTGAATTGAAAGAACTTCCCCCTGTAAATATAATTCAGGCTATAGCATTACGGCGAATAAGATAGGTAAGTAATTTTATTAGGGATTAGTAACGAAGCGATCCATAAAATTGTGAATGCACAGTGAACTGAAGGGTAAACGTCCGAGGGTTAGCTCAAAGCGTAGTTAGGAAGATTTTGTCAAGATTGATCTGGTACATTTAGGTTTGGTCTACGATAAGAACGTTTACCATTCACGGAATTGAGGAAGATCGGATAATCAGATTACAGCTTTGCTGAAAATATTCTTAATCAATATACAGCCATTTCCTAAAAACTAATTGAGACAGTAGGACAAGTCGAGTCAATGCACGAGTTAGCTATTTTTGATAGTTTTGAATGTACGATTGGAATGGTACTTGATTGTGCAAGAAACTTTGGTTTGGTAAAAGACTTTAGTCCAAAGTGTCTGCGAGATAATGAACAAAGGAACCCGAGAAGAGGAAGAAGAAGAGATTCAACAGTGGAGGAAGGTACGTTTTAGGAACTGGGAGAATAACAACGCACGATTCGGCCTCAGAACGGAACTACCTCGAACAACAAAGGGCTGATACGTGCAGCAGAGAAATATACCTAGAGGCCCCAGAAGAGGGAAGCCACGTTGCTATGTGTGCAACCGTCCAGCCCATATTTCAGGGAACTGTTCTTCGGAGAATACTGGGAACAAAGGTCACATCGCTAGAGTATTTCCCTGGATTTACCACCGGAATCCAGCCACAGAACCAATGGAAGTGAATTCCCACTGAACAAGAATCCACAAGGATATTCCAACGTCGAGTTCTGAAAAATATTCTGTTATGAGTTCAAGTGATTGAAGTAGAATGTTATTTTGGCACGGATATCAACAAGATCAAGTGAACAAGAAGAAGGAAACTACCATCTTAGGAAGCGAGGACTTGTAAATAGTGTGTGTGGAGTTTTGGAAAGGTTGCCCATAGTGCGGAGACTGGTGTGATATAGTTAAGGCACTAATAGATACAGGGAGTATCAGAAACTTGATCAGTAGACGAGTACTGAAGGAGTTGTATAAAACCAAGCAATTAAAGGTATGTAAATGTTTCGTTACCACTTTGTTGTAGATTACTGGGAAGAACTTATGGGATCTCGAGAACCACACTGGGATAAAAATAGGGGCGGATGTCCATGTGTTGGAAGAGCTCAAGGCATTATGACATTTTGATCGGGTTTCCTGTTCTGAATAAGGTAGGTTTTTAGATTCAGGATGATTGGGGACGTTGGGAATCGAACCTGTCAACTAATGCGTTTCATGGGAGGCCAAATACTAATGAAAATAAACATCGCGTAGAGGTACCCTAGGTGGAGTTACTACTATCTGAATTTGTGGATATATTTTATAGAAAGGGCTACCCATAATCAGCCAATGGTAAACCCAATATGAAATAGCTTAAAGAGAGTAAAGTTTCCAGATAAGAAAGGTCACAGATAACCTTTTAGGTGAATAAAAATAGTATTATTCCAGCATTTATTTCGTGTCTACTTCTTTCTAATTTTTACATTATCATGTATTTTTACTTATATGCCTCTATATATAATATAGCGTAAATAATATATATGTATATATTTAATTATTATTAAATATATTAATTATTAAATACTTTTATACCAAAACTTTGTTGTTTATTTCAATAACGATTTTCTTGGAATGTATTCATAAGAAGATATAGCTTAGATTAATAAAAAAAGAGTTTACAAAAAATGAGTCTCCAAGAGCAATACCCTGCCTGTTGAAATAAGATAAAATTCTACTTCCATGAAATATTATAAAGGAAAAAATTGCTATATTGTAGTCATAGATTTATTGCCTTTTTTAAAATATTTTATAAACCTAGAAATTTGTATTTTAATAATGGTGTGAATTTTATATGTTTCAAATGAAGAAAAAAAAAATTACTTATACAACTTTACATCACAATCACCTTTAACCAAACCTCATATCAATGTATTCAGTTGGTACTCAGTCAATGTTTTTCAAATTGGTTTCTGAAATGTCCTCATGGTACTTGGACTGGGCCTAGCCATATATTCCATTTTTTTACTTGTATTCATGTATTGACACTTTGTATTGATTAGTGCTGTAGAGAATTGTTTATAACAATGAGCACAGTGATTTATACCGCTATCATTAGAGCTGAGACCTAATTACCCCATCGCCGGGCTGAAGGATGTGTTCTCAGCCTCACCTTGGCAGGATTCTTCATCTCCATTAGAGCAGAAAGGTGTAATGTCTACTCTAACAATAGTGTACCGTAATCACTGTTATTTTTCATTTTCATCTTGCTAATGCAAATACCTCCTTATTCTAAACCTTTTAGGAGGTATTTCTGTTTTTTTTTCATATAATTTTCTTGAGCTATAAATAAATCGCGGTGAGTTTGTTCTGTGATAGTTGAAGTAGATATATATATTAACATGGTATTATCATGAAAACGAAATTCCATTTTTTTTAATTTATATTTTTGTTAACAAATGCTGTTATTTTATTTACAATATTCAATAATTATAATTATCATAAACAAACTTGAATAACTTGTCATAAACTATATGATTTCTTGAGGATACAGTACTTACACTACGATACCTGTGAGATCCAAGTTGTCATTTTACAACTTTATATGCAAACATATGGTAATTTCTTGGAATCTCTAATAGTTACTTTAGATCTCTTCCTTCAGTTGGTCTTCTCCCCTTCCTTAAAATTCATTTGTCATTATTATTATTTTTAATCTACTTCTTATAGATACCAAATCTCTGACCCCGCCTCTTACATATACGAATATTATTGGATGAATTTCTTTCGTCCCAGTCTAATACTTAGTATACTCTACATATTTATAGCTTTATGGGCCAGGAGAGTCATTGTTCCCTCCATAGGCTTTACTCACAAGGAATGAAGTAACTTAGCCTTAAGCTAAGTGTTTAGTTTGTGAGCAGTATGTTTCTAATTTCGTTTCAAAATTCTATTTTACTATAAAAGTAAATCATAAATACATTACTCTTGTTTGAACAAGTTAATTTATGCATATATATGTATCGATGTAAATACAGGATGTAGTTAAAATTGTAAATATATCGATACTTATTTAATTGACAAAGAAAATCTACCATACATCCATAAGAAACGACAAAGAAAAAAAAACCTTTTAGTGGACTAGTAGATGTGGCATTGTTTACATACTAATAGTTTAACTCCGTCATATGAACTTTATAATTTGGATACTTTGATCCAATCTCAAATATTGGCAGAAGTTTCACCAAGCAGATAATTTATTTTCGGCCAAACTAAACATAATAGCAATTGTTGATTTACGTTACAATTAAGGGATCATAATGACGTGCAGAATTGTGCTTTAAGGAGTGACGTCATAACGCTATCCTATTGTCTTAGGTCGATATATTCTACACAAATGCTTGGTCTTGGACTTAATAACACTAATTTATACATCGTATAACCATTATAAATAGTTCTATATTATTATTTATTAATTTATTTTTATTGTAACATATTTGAATATTACTTATTTAAAAAAAAATTCATTTTCATATTTTATTTCATTAAGATATTTAACTCTCGTATTCAAGACCGCACATAGCTCTCAAAACCACAATCTCATATTTAATGATGCCACTGAAAGTAGAAGCCGTAAACGGTTTAGTTTAGCAGACAAGCAAGGAAGGAACTGGGTCCCGGATCCATCATTATAATGAACTGAAGAACCACTATCGGACAAAAGCGATAAGACAATGATTTGTTCTTTGGCCAAAAGATAGTGCCACTGACTAGCATCCATCAACCCCTGCACGGAAGAGAGTAATCAACTAGACTTCTCCAACGCATCATGGATCGTCATGTTCTGTCTCCTCGGAACAGGGAAGTCAAACACTAACTTTTACACATTGAAAATACAATTCTTTTTGTTCATCTTCACAGATGATTTGTTCTAAATGAGCAATAGATGAACAGCCGTATATATGCGTTGGAGAGCTTTAAATGGGGTTTATTGTCTAGTTTCTATTCACAAACTGTTGCTCAACTGTTCGTGTTTTGCACTAAATCTCGTTACACGCTGCAATATGTAGAGTTGACTTTTACTCAGATGAAATTTTGTTTCAACTGTTTCACAACTGTTGCGCAAAACGTCAACATCTCATATAGTACAAGAGCCCAAGAGGAGAAAAAAGGCAGTTATCTCACCCCAATTTTTGATTACTTTAATGAAAAATATGTATAATTAATAGTTAAAATTGATGAGTCTGTCAGGTATAGATAGGGGGAATAAAAAATGGCGGCTGTTTCAAAGCGATAAAAAAAAAAAAAATTTCATTCCGAGCTCTATATCTCAAAAAGTAAGAACAACACAAGAAACCCTAAGTGGACCTCATTTAATGAAGAGTACATTTGCTTAAATATGAGCCCTAATAGAGTTATTTACGTTAAACAGTTTTCGAGAAATAGCTTTTTAAAAAGCAACATTTCATAAAAATATTGTATGGGATGTACTGTAAGATCAGAAGTTAGTGAATTTATTTTGAAAAATCTATATCTCAAAAACCATTTGAAGTACAGATGTCTATTAGCACTCAAATTAAGTCTAGTCTAGTCTTATGGATCTAGAGATATATTTTTTCAAAAATCCAACTAGAAATTAACATTTTGTCAGTTTATTTTTATCAAATATCATAAAAACTACTACTCGTACGAAGATAAACATAATTAACTATTTTGTAGTAAATTTAACTAGCTTCAATTTGAGCGCTGGCAGACATCTGTACGTCCAATGGTAAATGAAGTTTTTTTCGAAGAAATGAAGTTTTTTTATAAATCAAACTTATTGTCCGAACAACTATAGATCAATTCGTTTTAGGAAATATCATGAAAACTACTATTCCTACGAAAGTAAAGTTCGTAGACTTCTTTATAGATCATTGAACTAACTTTAATTTGAGTGCTTATAGACATCTATACGTCAGATAGTTTTTTTTGTAGTGGACATGGAATTCTCAAAATAAATTAACTAACTACAAATCTTTCAGTAGATTTTAAAGAAATGTTTCTTTTTAAAAATCTATATCTCGAGAACTATTGGACGTGAATAACTCTTTTTGGGCTGGTATTTCAGAAAATTTACTCTTCTTTAAATAATGTTCTCTTAGATTTTCTTGTGTTGTTGGAAGTTTTTAAGATATAGAGCTCCGAATGAAAAATTTGTGTTTTTTTAAGGTTTTTAAATAGCCGCCATTTTTTTTCCCCCTACCTATACTTGGCAGACTCATCAATTTTGACTAGTAATTATACCTAATTTTCATTAAAGTAATAAAAAATTGGGGTGAGATAACTGCCTTTTGTTCTTCCCGGATCTTGTACTAACACGACAGGATTGTAAAAGGACCGTTTGTCAGGCAATAGTTGGAACTTGTTTGAGGGTCTATAGGCTATGAAATATACCCGCTAAATATTAATTAATGTCAGATTTTTTTTATTATATATTGCAAAACCTTATAATTTATAACCTTGATAGTTTAATTTTAAAAAGAGATTCGTTCACAATCAAAAGCTTGCACGTGACGTCCTATAACAGTACTCATAATCCGAAGATAAGATTGTAAGAATTAATAAAAATTTATTATTAATAATGTAAAGTTTTGTTGCAGTTTTAGATCAGCAATATTTTACATGATCTAAAAAAAATTAATATTGCGTCCTTTAATTTTTCAGT
>NW_027115565.1:353721-359430 GCF_000696795.3 Halyomorpha halys
ATAAAAAAAAAAAGTTTTGTTTCTAAAACAATTAATTGACATGTTCATAATCAGCTGAGTTAATTAAATAGTGAAAATCAGCTAATTTACAACCATGTTAAACGATTCCTTAAAAAAAAAAGTTCCAATTACCTATAATAAAGTGAGATTGTTCAGCGTTTTGAAATTTTTACTAAATGCATTTCTTTATTTACTGCTATATTTGGATGAATTTTGTGTATATAAATAAATATGAATTAAAAAAAAAATCCTCTCCAAGCTGAATCAACTTTATAATAATATAGATAATTCAAATATTAAACAATAGCATATAATATTTGTTAATATTGTAACTACCTTTTTTTTACGTATTTATTTATGCTTTATACAAACAATTGTTCAGTACACTTTAACTATAATTAATTAGTTATAATCCTACAAGTTAAGTTGCGAAGTTACTATTCCAAAATTTTTTTTCAATAATAAAAACATTATTAGACAAAACATTTTTGGAAAACAGTACAAATGAAAAAAAGAGTTGTTTTTTTTTAAATAGGACCTTATTCAATCAGGAATATATAAAAATGGTTTTCAATTTAAAATATCCACAAATATAATAAAGCTATTTGTTTTTGGTCAATATTTACCTTACAATTGTTCTAAAGGGTATGATAATTAATTTTCATTTTTATAATTATGTTTTACATAATTATTTGTAATGTGTTATGAAATAGTAGCGTATGTGTTCGTTAATATTAGACTTTTGAAGATCATAAAAGTTATGTTACTAAGGTATCAAATTTTTTTTGCCCTTATTCAAAGAAATAATTCATTTTTCTCGTTCGGCAGAGAAAACATTTTACGTAAGGACTCTTAGTGATATCGTTACCAGTCTTCCTAGTTTCTTAAGCCTGTTATGATTTATCACAATGAACATTCATTATTATTTGTTATTGACATATAAGGGTCGGTATAAACATAAATATATTGTTATCATTAAATTCTTTGGAAACCTTACCCCATCACGAACGATCGAAAGAAGCAGAAAAAAATGTTGATAGAGTCGGCAAGTGAACGGTACTGCAGTTGACATTAAGAGAGATGCCGAGATATGGACAGGAGGCTAACACGCCCTCGGGTCAAGAGCAGAGAGCAGGAAATGAAAAAGACCTCGATAGCTAGAGCGGCCTTCATCAATTCCCCCAACCCCCTCGTTTTCCCCTATCCCGTCCCCTTGGTCGCACTCCCTCCATTATATGCTTACATTGTAGCAGTAATGAAACTTATCTAAAGGAGCCACAGCGGTTTCTATCTCCCTTCACATAAATTGAATTTCCTTTACATTATCAACGATTAATTAAACTTTAAGCGTATGGTTTTTCATACAACTATGAACAGATCAATAACTGTAACGTTCTTAACTCAATGAAGTTAAGATTTGTTTAATTAACTTAATCGATACAAATATAATCTGATGAAAACATAGTTCAAAGGTAAAATAGAGATGAAAAATCAAAGGGAGTGAAAAAAGAAATTTATATAAGAAAACATTGTTCAAAGCCTCTTCCTTATCTTGTAGATTTGTGTTGTGACTAGATCCTATTGGAGTCCCATTGACTGTATCTTTCCAACTCATATTATTGTCTCCGTTTGGCCTATTATTATTTTTATTGCACTCATTACTGTAAAAGGAACGGCGTAGCTCAGTGAATATGATGCTGTGTTACGATAATCCGGATATGGATTTAAACCCATAAGTGGCAAATAATTATTTATTCTTTTACTCTAGGCATGAGCTAAATGTGTTTGAGATCCCTTCTGGGACACGCTCAGCCACGTTTTATTGAGTATATTTAAATGGGAAAAACTCTGGTAGTTGAGCGCGACCATAAACAAATCTCACCTCCTTGCACAACCGTTGTTTAACACATAGAAGTAACAGTAGGTCAAAAATCCACTTGTTTTTATAAACATTTTACAAAAATATAAGCACTTATTTTTTTTTAAAGATAGGAATTTACGAAGATACTCGTGGCCATATTTATTTACATCTCGATTCTATACTTTCAGTACGTATCTTCTTACAACCGCAAACAAATATATACACAATTAAATTTAAAAAAGAATACAAATACGGAAACGATCGTAATGTATTACTCTATTCGTTCTAAGAGACGAAATGAATGCATACCTGCTTAAACATATTGGTGGGTTGTTAGTTAAGTTGGCTTCTATAAATATTAAAACTTAATAAAGAAGTCCGATGTAAAAGTACACACCTCAACAAAATTAAAGACTCTTCTGGCAACGCATTATAAGTGATTGGCTCCTCAGCCATAGCCTTAAAGTTCATCATAAGGCTCGCTTTTTTGGCTTCACTTTTCTGTAGCTTACCCTCTCCATTACACTCTTTCTTCCTAGGAATGAATTTGTAAGGGGATATAAGCTTTAGTATATGATACTACAACGTCGAGTTCACTGAAAACTCACCAGTGTTTTCTAGAATAAAACACCTTAATGTAAAACGCAATTACATTTCGGCCCTTAGGACAGAAGAGATTTTTATATTACATTAGACATTCGCTAATACCTGAACAAAGCATATAATATCGTTTGATGCCATATTTTAAGTATTTTGATTTCAAATTGTACATAACATTACGGGACCTCACAGAGCAATTTAACCAACAGACGTAAAACCGATTACAGAGATTGTGGGTAGTGGCCTTCATCTTTGAATATTCTAGAATTTCTTTATTTATTAAATAACAGGTAGCTGTTAAAACCCACTCGACACCTACCCACTTAATTGAATCCACATTCTTAAAAATGATGGTTTACTATATATAAGGAATCTTGCATGAACATATTGATATGGATTTCCGGAAACATATAATAATCGATAAATTGGGTTATTTACGAACTGATTTGATTTGTTGTCGTTTTGTTGTATGTTTATGGACGCGATATTTGAATATCGATTTCGACGCTCACTTTTTTTTTTCTTACACCTCGCTTGATCAGCAATGGCTAACTTTGCATCCCAATATGATTAACTCCTTGTATAGGGGTAGTCATCAGTGAAAATTCATATTAAATTATTTAATAATATAATTATTTCATTAGCCCACACCAATGTTTTCCCTAAATACCCTGGACGAATAGCTCCTTCAGTACAATTTCTAGTATTTCTCTGGCTATTCTTTAGTTCAAACTAATGCTTATAGGAACATATGATTGGTACGTCCTCCTGAAACAGGCAAATATGATTAAAATCGTTGTTCATGAATGCCGAAGTCTTGTAGTTTTATCTTGAGGGATTTAATCAGGATACCGGGATAATCGCTGAAGGCCATTATCCAGAAATAAGTTATATAATTCATTTATATTGAGTTCTGCAAAACTATTATTATGATTGGATCGTTTTCCAGAGGCTTTTTATGTGTGTACCAGTTACCAATTAAATACCTTTTTATTTCTAAAATGTTATTATCACTAACTATATAATATAATAGTAAATAAACTACATTAAGGAACAAAGTGTTTATTTACAATAATTGATGGATAATGGTATTAAAATGATTGAGATAAATGGTTGCCATAAAATATTGTTTGCATCATGAATTGTTACCTAATGTATTTAAACAGTTTCTGATTTGGAGATGTAGTAATTTGGGTGTTGTCTTAGCCGTGGAGTTCGTCTTAGCGGGGAAGTTCCATTTCTGAAGAGCTCTTCTTAGGACCTCTTCTCTAGCCCGTCCCTACTTCTGCTGCCTTTACCGCTTCTGTGTTATCTTTACTTCTGCCCCCACTTGTTTCAAGAAGGGGCGTCGCCTTTTGGGAATCTCATTTCCTCATTAGCTATCATCAGCCACGCCCAAGAAAAATACGTTACAAGACACCTCTTGAACCACCGTAGATTTAGAAAGGTGTTTGGTGCAAGTGTTGTTTATAATTGACCTGCCCACCGACAAATCCAGCTGGCAATACCACTTCTCAATAGATTTATGCAGGACCCTTTCAGCTGTCCATTAACCCTTTGTTGACAGTCACATACCCTGCACAGGTATGACAAGACATATGGCAAAGACCCCTATAATATTAATAATTTTTCGATACATAGCAGGATATTACCTGAAATTATTGTAATTTAATACTATAGCTAGTACAAATGGTGCGGACTGTATTTGAAATAAATTAAATATGGTGAAAATAAAACCTCATTTATAAAATAACTGATTATATGTCGTTTAGCCAAAATGGAATACAATATGGATTAGTTAGGATAATATTTAAATTAATTTTTATTATTAGAATAATACAAGATATTACATTTTTACTTGTTTGGTAAATAGGTGACGGGCTATCGAGCTTTTTGATGGAGCTTGAAGGCTGAGTCATCCCTTATGCTCCCGCCCTTGTATCCTTGCCTGGGTGCAGTGTACCGGAGTACCCATTCATGGTGAATTGTTGAATATGAGCAAAACTTGGGGTTACTCTGAACCTATTAAGACCAATTGGATCCAGAAATCCAACTACTTCGCGAGTTTGCCTATAGATAGCAGGATCTTGATATCCTATTCAAAATGTATGAGGGGTCATCCTCAAAGAATTATCAGAAATGTTGTACTCATAAAATAATTACAACTCCCCTATACCGCATAGTTAGTGTTTTTCATGAGTTCACGAACCCTCTTCTAGCAAACTAAGCTCATGATATTTTTCTTATTAGGATAAAGATAATTTACGACTGCTATTAATCCAACTGCTGTAACGAAACGTTGTACGCTTCATGATCCTTCCTATAACTTAATTTTTAATCTTCAACTGATTGATGGTATTTTTGAGGGATTTAATTTAAATGTAGAGAGGACATTACTTGTTCAACATAAGTCTATTATAGCTTGACAAAGGGACCTAAGACTTTACCTTAAAGAACGCCAACATTTTCAAATGCTGTTATCGTTTCTTGAAACAATCATTATCGTTAAATGAAAAATATCAATTTTCAACTCAAATCCTCAAAAATTAGAGCTGGAGCGCCGAATGAACATCCGAGACGTATATAAGAGAATTGTGTTGAGACTAATATTTTGGTTTTAACTAGGGATCATTATTACTGATATAATATCGGCAACGAACCTTAGGGTTCTCGAAGCCTTAACTTTAGTTTCGTTAACTTTATTTTTTACTACATTTTTTGAATTTATAGTTCTTTTATTAATTTTTCAATCACAAAAATTTATATGCAAGTTATTAGTTTGTTTTTATAATAACTACTAATAATTAAGATATTGGGTGGCGTTCTCAACTAATTTACAAATAATAAATTTATATTAATTTATCACTAAAAACTAATTGATTAAAATTATAGTTTTCCTAAACTTATTGTGTGTACTATTTTAAAGAAAATTTTGAAGGAAAAATGTAAAATATAGTAAGATACTAACGTGATGTATTCTACTAAGAATATTCCTGCCTTATATTTTAATAATCTTGCTAGGAGGGATCAACCAGAGAAAAACTACCTAATCTAGATTCATGTAACATTGAAGCTTTACATGAAGAAATATATTAAAATTTAAAATATAAAACTGAGGCTTAGTTAAATAATAATAAGATTTTCAGAAAAAATTAATATATCCATTCAGATAAATTAATAAATCAATATAAAAATTGATTTATAATTTCATTCAATCTTGCCTTAATTCTCCAAACCCTTTAATAATG
>NW_027115565.1:360171-370510 GCF_000696795.3 Halyomorpha halys
AACATTAAGAATAATGAAGTAGGCACTGGCATTAAATTAAATTATTATGAGTTGGCACATACTGAGGACTAAGTGGGAACTTCAAACATTGCACAACTAACTGCTCTAGCACTTAAAACTTGCAACTAGTGGCTTCAACCTTCATTCAACTGTACTTACTAACAAGACACAGATTGTATTTGTTGGCACTAACAGTTGAAATTCCATTAGAATGTTAATTAAGCAAACTACAGTATAATTATTAATTTTTTCTTGTTTCTTTATTGTGTCATATTGCGTTCAGATACACTCCTAAGACCTGAGATCAAATCTGGCTGTTACAAATAATTGTTTATTCTGTTACTGCAGCCGTAAGGCATTCCAGTGAGTTCAGGAGCTATTCTGGTCAATCCAGTCTCTATGAAGTGGGTACCCTTAAATGAGGAAACATCTGGTGGTTAAGGGTAATTATAAGCAAATCACCTCCTTGCACAACCATTGTTCATGAAACAGTACAATTCTTACAAAGAACTAACTTTCATGGTCTGTAGCGGAAAGTTTTCATTTCATTACATTCAGACATATATAAGCAAATTCACACCACATTAATAGAGATGCATAAATTAAATGATAATAACAATAATCAATTTTGCATGAATTTAGATAGGGTCAGGGTTGGGCGAATTTGTATAGGGTCAAGGATGGTTGAATTTTGATACGGTAGGGATGGGTGAATTTGGATACGGTTAGGGATGGGTGAATTTGAATATGGGCTTAGTGACTTGGATTATGAGTGAGATTCTCGTTAAATGTGGTGAATTTGGTAATCTGATAGTAATAGGAGTTCATATTGGAAATTTTCCATACTATACAATTTTTTTTTTTTTTTTTTTTTTTTTTAGTAGGGTACATGCAAAAATGTTTAGCATAACATCAACCTAAACATTTTTGCATGTACCCTACTTTCCTTTTCCTTATTAATGGAGGGTGCGAAAAAAAAAAATAATGGAAATTACATAGTATGGAAAATTGACTGTTTTTCGAGGGATATTATAGTACAAGAGCCCAAGAGGAGAAAAAAGGCAGTTATCTCACCCCAATTTCTGATTACTTTAATGAAAGCTATGTATAATTACTAGTCAAAATTGATGAGTGTGCCAAGTATAGGTAGGGAGAATAAAAATGGCGGCTGTTTAAAACAATAAAAAAAAAAAAATTTTCATTCGGAGCTCTATATCTTAAAAAGTAGGAACAACACAAGCAAACCTAAGAGAACATCATTTAAAGATGAGCTAATTTGCTAAAATATGAACCCTAAAAGAGTAATTTACGTTAAATAGTTCTCGAGATATACCTTTTTAAAAAAAAAAAATCATAAAAATGGTGTATGAGACGTACTGAAAGATCAGTAGTTAGTGAATTTATTTTGAAAAATCTATATCTCAAAAACCATTCGACGTACAGATGTCTATTAGCACTCACATTAAAGCTAGTTTAATGAGCTATAAAGTAGTTTATGATGTTTTTCATGTAGGAGTAATAGGTTACATGAAATTTGCTAAAATAAATTGATTTATAGTTGTTCGGACAAATTTTCATTTCCCAAATTCATATTCATATGTGAATATCATAAAAACTACTACCCCTACGAACATAAGTGTCATAAACTAATTTGTAGTAAGTTAAATTTCCTTTATTTCGAATGTTGGGAGACATATGTGCGTCTTATGGATCTAGAGATATACTTTTTCAAAAATCCAACATTTTATACGAACAACTAGAAATTAACATTGTGTGAATTTATTTTGTCAAATATCATAAAAACTACAATCCTACAAAGATAAACATAATTTACTATTTATTAGTAAATTTAACTAGCTTTAATTTGAGCGCTGGCAGACATGTGTACGTCCAATGGTTTCAGAAATGAAGTTTTTCATAAATCAAACTTATTGTCCGAACAACTATAAATCAATTTGTTTTAGCAAATATCATGAAAACTACTATTCCTACGAAGGTAAAGTTCATAAACTTCTTTATAGTCCATTAAACTAACTTTAATTTGAGTGCTAATAGACATCTATACGTCACATAGTTTTTTTTGTAGTGGACATGGAATTCTCAAAATAAATTAACTAACTACAAATCTTTCAGTAGATTTTAAAGAAATGTTTCTTTTTAAAAATCTATATCTCGAGAACTATTGGACGTGAATAACTCTTTTTGGGCTGGTATTTCAGAAAATTTACTCTTCTTTAAATAATGTTCTCTTAGATTTTCTTGTGTTGTTGGAAGTTTTTAAGATATAGAGCTCCGAATGAAAAATTTGTGTTTTTTTAAGGTTTTTAAATAGCCGCCATTTTTTTTCCCCCTACCTATACTTGGCAGACTCATCAATTTTGACTAGTAATTATACCTAATTTTCATTAAAGTAATCAAAAATTGGGGTGAGATAACTGCCTTTTTTTCTTCCCGGCTCTTGTACTATTATGTTAATTTATTTGCTATTAGGTTTTGGTTGTATCCTAATGTTTTAGTCCATTACTTCAGGCAGTTTTAGAATTGTCTTCTAAAGCAGTATGTTGTTGTCAGCTAGCAGCTGAGATTTCCTATTTAGTAGTCAATATAATTGTTCGATTTGTAGGCTAATATTGAAGTTTAGCGGTCAAATATCGAAAATAGATTTTAGGTGGTTTCATTTCTGTGATTTTCAGCAGTTAACACACCTTTCTATTGGGACATAGAAAAGAAATGTGTATGCATTGAAAAGGGTAAATGAAAGTAAATCGGTAGTAGTAAAACTTGAGTAGATCAGTATTTCTTCTCCAGGAATATGTGCCACACGGAGCTTGGATGATTGTTCGATGAATTATTCAATGCAGTATCCATCCCTTGATCGAGAAAATTTCCCGTACGAAATAGATTTCCAGCACGTTGCAGTAAATTTGTCAACGTTTCAGTGATTGTTTCGAACTTGACGACGCTAGCGGTATATGAAATTTCATTCTTTTAAAATATTATGTTAGGTGTACGTTTTATACATGAGTGATTTGTTTTTGGACTATAAAAAAGCTTAAATTGATTTTTGTTCATCGGGTTGAATTAAATATATTGTATTGGAGTTGAGCTGACTAAGTAGGTCGGAACCGACAAATCAAAAATCATTTGGTTTTTGGCTTTCCACGAAGTCTCTTGCCAACTATACTAGCATTCGTTGTAGGGAGGCATCCTGATGGATTGCTTCGAGCCACTTATAGCCACATTTTATCCTCCTTGCCATAATATCATGAGGTATTGACTAACAGTCTTTGTAGTTCACTGTTAGTCCTTCTTCTCTATGTGTTATGGCTCTGATCCCAGATCGCTCTTGTAATTGTACGGAGGACTTTCCGAACAAAACTCTTGATTCTGCTTTCTAGGGTACCTTTTAGAGGACAGGTCTTGCAGTCGTATATCAGAGCTGGCTTTCTCATGGCATGACTTAACCTTCAGATTTTTCGGGATTTCAGTTTTATTCACAAAGAGAAGAATGCTTTGTTGGGCTTGTTATTATTGAGTATTTGAAACTTTCTACTTTCAGAAACGGTTTACCATCCACGCAGACAAAGTCGTCAGGTTGAATTTTTCAGCTTTGTTTTATCTTTATTTTCATTAAATTCGATTTCCTCTACTTCTTTTTTTAGTGTCTTCGCGAGTCTTCACATGTCATCTTGATTATATCATTTAAATTCTAATTCTTGAAAATATAAACCTTGCGTTCCTCTTTTCTTTTCTTGAACATGAGAACCCAACCAACCAATACGTGTACTCCACCACACAAAATTTCTTCCTTCTGACTAGAAATCTTTGGTTCCCGTTCCCACTCCTTTTGGAATTCCTTACCTATTACTTACCGCATTCTTCAAACATCAGCAATTTTTTCACCTCCATAAACCTTATTCTTACAATTTAAAATGTATGAATTTTACATTTCTTATTATTTGAAATATAACAACTCATTATTTGATACATACCACTTTATACCTAGGCAATATGCTAAACCATAAGCAATCATCCTTTTTGACTACTTTTGTTCTTAGAGGACTTGGTACCTTGATGAATATTATTTTTCACTTTAAAATTAGTCAAAATGCAATCCTTACGAGTCAAAAGGTCCGTATTTCAAATAACTCTGCAATTTCGGAACCTTCCGTTAGGTTTTAAAGTTTCCAATTTTCTAAAGCCTGCAAAACAAGACCTCCATTTCAGTACATAAGTTGAGGAAAGTGGTATGAGTTTTATGCTAAGAAACCAAAAAGAAGTTTCAAAAACGCCATGGAACTAAAATTGTTTGACCTAATAAAAGCCATGGAATGGTTCCGGCATTGCATATCAGGTGGAAGCCAAGTCACGCTATTATACCATCAGGGTTCAGTTCCTAGACCTCACTTCACTCGGATAGAACTTAGGGTTAAGAAACTAGCAGTAATCCTATGCTAAGGTTATTTCTAAATAATTTCAATATCTTTCTTTTATTTATTGTTGTTTAATTTCATTTTAGCAGCCAAGTTTAATTAGTTCCTTGAAAAATTAAAAGACTAATTTATTTTCCCTGCATAATTAAAAATAATATCTGAAGAAAATAAATTAGATAGTTAAGTCTAGAATTATTTCAATGTAATGGAATTAAAAGTATGGAATTATATGAATATTTCTAAACAGTTTATGTAGTTATAGCATTGTATTACATTTAGTTATAGACTATTGGATTGTTGAAAGCAATTTCCTACTATAATTATAGTGACAGAGTTTCTAATGAGTTAATCTCATGTTCCCTAGGTTTAATCACTAGGTTGTGTGCGTATATACCTCAAATGCCTATTATGTTCTATTCACTCTGCATACATACTCTATATAGACATACGCAGACCATTTTTTGAGACTTGATATTTTGGACTCAGAGGGCCCCAAAAGGTGTATTTTCGCCGAAAATTTGAAATTGATATTTCTCACGATCCTTTCCCTGACTATATATTACAAATATTGGTAAAAAAATAAAATAACAACTCAAGCTGTCTATTTGGTACGGTTAGTTTGATCACGTATTACGAATTGCTCAAACCGAGTAAAGGCATTACTGAAGATCTGAAGTACCGAACACAATCAAGTAAACTTATCAAAGCACTCTAGGAAAAGCACACCCATTACTTCTCCAGATGTGACTAAATTATTCTTCTATATGATAATGTGGTTCCGGCCAAAAACTAGTTGGAAACACTTGGGAAGTTCTAGATCACCTCCGTATTTATCAGACATTACACCTCCCAATTATCACTCGTTCTGGTCGATGGTACATGGCCTGTTTAAGCAGCGTTTTATGTCGTACGAAGATACCAACAATTGGGTCGAATCATTGAATTCCATTAATTATAATGCATATTTTGAATCTGAAACAACCCCAGGTTCCAGGCATATAATTCATGGAAGAAGAGAACACATCACAGCGGTTTGGTTATTTAACTACTTCCATTACTTAAATGGATTTCTTTTCTTGGATCTTTATTTTAAGTGAGGTTTTCTTTTTCACACTGTTTGAAAGGGGAAAAAATGTTCTTTCATACCTGTGTGTCCAAGCTAATCCCTGGCCTAAAGTTTCCCAAGAAAACCGGAAGTTTTTCCTTTTCTCTTATGATCCTACATTTTCAAATAGATGCTTCAACTCTTCAACATAGGGATTTCCTCTCCCTATGTTGACCGGGGCTCTATCTCTTCGCTCAGGGTATCCAATCCTACTGTCTCTATCAATAATGTTCGAAATTGTCTCAATATTACCGGTATCCTATCTCCAATATTTCCCACTTTTTGAAAACCTAGACTTTTATCGGAACTTCATTGAACTCCATAATTCAGAAGCCAAAAGGAGACAAATATGTTTAGAGGTGTCACATAACCTGCTAATTTTAGATGTGGTATTGTGGGCGAACTACACAACATATTTTCAAATTCGATTTTTCGAATAACTCAGTAAAATGCCTGTGTTTAAAAAAAATTTGAGCTCAAAATAATGGGGAAAACAACATTTTATAACCGACTTAATGGCAGGGCTTCCAGTGGTCATATTGATGGTCCCATTGTGCATTAGAATCTATTTAGGCTTTTACTTCAGGGTTTCGATTACGGTAAATATGTTCAATATATTGACTGCTTTGGAGGTATATTGTAGCAATAATACTGACACATGTGATATAGCTGTATGTACCTCGTTCAAAAATATTAGTTGCGTAAGTTGGGCTTTATGTTTTTATAATTTAGTGACCGTTTCGTAACAACTCTAAGGTATTATAGTCAATCTTAGCTATGCTTCACATATAAATTAGGTTAAGATAACTAACATTTATATATTAAATATAAATCATTAATAACATTCGATTTACTATTACAATAAATAAACAACAGTTATTTAACTCCCCAAAAAGGTAAGGACGGAAAAGGATCTTGTATAAAGAAAAAAATACAGTCACATGTACTAAGCTAATGGCAACAGCTCCCAACCATTAATTGAATAGGTAAGTTTAGAGATGGTTTTGTGAGAGCTCATAGAAAGTTGTACACATGACTTTTTACATTGTAGATAATTAGACAGGCCTTTCCTCACCCCTAGCAACAGGTAGAGAGCTCACTAATGATAGGACTGCATGTGGCAGGTTTATACAGAGCTGAGGCACTTAAGCAGATGTTGATGAATGGTCTCGTCCGTGCTCTGCCTCTGGAGGATGTGTTAACTTCACCACCCGCTGGAGAGGTATCAATTACTGAATTAGCAGCTAAGTCTCTCTTGCCGGCATTCTTCAACTGAGTAGAATTATTGTCTCATTAGCAGTTTTTTTTACCAGGATTTATAAAATATTAGAAAAATTTAATGAAGTGATATTTGGCTTATGATGTGAGGCCACGGCCCACAGCAATCACATGAGATGGTATCGTGGTCACTAAATACTACAATACTGATCGTTTCATTTGAAGTAATTGACTATAGTATGTTCCATTAAGTGAGGGAAATCAGGTAAGCAATAATTCGTGAACTGCGGGTTGGGTTGCATTTTTCCTTGGAAGGATATTCATGAGTGTATGTGATTCATCCTTTGTTGAGGATTGTAGTTTTTTTTTTGTTTTGTGTTTTTAGTGAATTACGAATTTAATCTCCGATTCAAAGCTCAACGTAACACTTTTACAAGAAGCGCGGTGGCACTACCTCCATGGACCTGTGTTCGATTCCAGCTGGGTACACTGTAGCTGTTAGTCAACTCTGTGAATTCCGGAACCCTCCTTGGTTCCATCCAGCCTCATAAATTGGGTACCCTTAATTCGGTAAAACTCTGGCAGTAGAGCGTGATTCGGACCAAATCACCTACTTAACAGTACTTCTTTACAAACTACTAAACCCGTGACCCCTAAAATTCTTAGTGCTTCTTACTTTGCCACAAACCAAGTCATCCATCAGGACCTCAATGTTCCTTAGGTTGCCGATTTGGCCGGAACCAGATACGAATGCAATAAACTTCTCAACCCCCCAAACCTGCTTGTTTCTAGAAAAAAAGTGTTATTAGAGTTCTATCAATGGGTTGATTCTACACATCTTCTTATTGTGTAACTACAATCAAATATATTTGTTGTACATATTTTAATGCAGTTGTAAATATCAATAAGTAAATTAAAAATAAAAAACATTCCGAAGTTATTTGAGGCGATTTATATTTAAACATGGTCGGATAACGTTTATATAAACTTTAAAATTTATAGGATGTAAACAATTTCTTAATATTGTCCTTTTAATTAATGCAACTATGATCATTGAAAGGGTCAATAAAAGATAACCTTAAAACTAAAAGGATTCACTGTCCTCAAAAATGGCGAAAGTCGCTTAAATGAAATTTCACATTGGCATATCTTTGTATTAAATTATTTTTGGATTAGTAAAAATTATTTTACACACCAGATTTATAGCTTCAATATTGATGTATAAAATCTCAAAAGTAAGCCATGTTTGAATAGTCTAGGGAGTGACATCAAATTGTAGCTTTGCATTCAAAAATTAGTTACGCCCATTTTCTAGAGTTTAATGGATTTTGTTCTTTAATAGTTTCTGTTTTATCTTGTAAGCTTAAGAATCATCCCCCAAAGCTCTTAAACAATCTCTGATCCTCATTTCGTATAAAATCCATTTGTCTCATGATGATATAACAACAATAATTGAAGAATAAAAAATATTAAAAATGGAAAACTGAAAATGGCTGGTTTTGGAATGCAACTCATCCATTATTAGCACTGAAATGGATCTAAATGATTGAAAATATAATTTACTGAATTAGCATAATTGGTGTACAAAGTGCCAAATATATTTGACCTTGGCTTTAGTAATAAGCTGTTAGGTATTGTTCTGAACCATAATTATGACATATGCCGTGGTCGTGAATATTTTTCTGACCTGAATTCACGAAAGAGTATATGCAGCAAATGTGTAATTCAGAATATCATGAAAAAAATTGAAACGAGAAATAAATGAAACGTTTATAAGAAAATCTGCAGGTAAAAAAACAGTATATTTATAAATATTCCACTTCTTATCGGCAATCAACGGGGCGGCGATTTTAAAAATGATAAACAGACACTTAAGACACAAATATTTACACCAAATAAATGTTGAAGAATCCTATTTATTTATAGTCAACGATAAGACAGGATCCCTAAGGACCATGAAATACTGACAGATGGGCCTGTGAGAGGTCGCTATACTGTATATGTTACTAAATATACACAAACATAGGAGGGAGGTTGGCTCGGCGACAGTGCTACGAATATACCTCAGTTCCGCGCGGGTGTCGGTGGATATCTCTTCGCCTGTCTGTGCCTGTCTGTTAGTGTCTGTGCGATGAGCTTGCCGCCTCCAGGCGAGTTCCGACCTCCGCTGAGCCCCAGGCTGCGGCCGGATCGGAGGAAGAGAGGTTGGACTGTCGTCTGTGGAAGGGAGTTGAGGTATCTATCAATCATGTCATTGTGGACGTCCTTAGTTCTACGAACCACTTAGTGACTAATAGCGAAAAAGCGAATCAAACAAATGTTTAGTGACTTAGCACAAAGCAGAACAGATACATGGTAGTAACATAGGCAATTAAAATTTTTCGATCTGCCACGTATGCTTTGTTTATTAAGGTTTTTAATTCTAAACCATGATGACAAACTGTCCAAAAAAATTATCTGTCGCTTGGAGAAACAATTAAAACCCATTTTTTTTTTAAGTTTTTAGTTTTTAAGTATCGTTGTCAGTCAAAAATTAAATGTATACATGCAATAATAAACTAAGTGCTAAGTGTTAATTTTCTTTCAAATTTCTAAAAGTTGTTCGGATTCATTTTTCAGAATTTGAAATATGGACATACTTTGTTCTTCCTTCAAGCCACATATATTATTTCATTTTTAATGTGATAATTTCAATTTTCTGTGATTCTACTGTTCAATTAATAAATTTAGTTGTAAGTTAATAGGATACAATTGATATTTCCTGGAAGGAGAAATTGGATAGACTGACAAACACATTTACAATATTTTTTTAAACTACTACCTAATTATTCAACCAAGTTCAATAAATTACAAGACAGTATTGCTCTCCTTCCAGAACGTCCAAATGCAGGTTCTGATGTTCTTCGTTGCCCTTGAAATCAACGCCTATATTATCCTACTAGCTTATTACAAATCAGGAGATTTAGATTCTGCGTAAAAAAACTACATTTGTTATAGACAGACTGTTCCTCGAGTTGTTTACGGTTATGTAACTATGTACGTGCTTTGAATACTTATAGAATCGAAAGGAAACATAAATTGTTATTAAAATTTTAACAGAAAGAAAAAGTATATATTTTATTTTTTATTATAAAATGTCTCACAATCTTACAATAATAAAGGTTACTACAGAAAGCTATGTAGCTATAACGAAACTCGGTTACGTTATAGGCACACATATATAACTATGCACCGCAACTACCCAAGAACCCAAGAAGAGTCAGGGTTTTAGTACTTTGTAAGTACTGTTACTTGACCAACGATTATGCAAGGATGAGATTTGGCCAGAATCACGCTCGTCCGCCATTTTTTCTAAGGAGTACCCACTTTATGAAGCTCCTGAACCCACAGAGTTGACTCACGATTACGGTAACTGAATAAATAATTATCTGCCACAGCCGGATTCGAACCCGGATCCTTGGAATTAGTTGTAAAGTGCTTTATCAACTTATCAACAATACATTGTTCAGTCTACCTCACGTGCATATTCAAATTATAGTTTTAATAATAAAATAGGTGAATAAAAATAATAAACTATAAAATA
>NW_027115565.1:370750-374791 GCF_000696795.3 Halyomorpha halys
ACTATAAGTAAGGGCTATACAATTTGCCAAAATAAATTTACAAAAAAAAAACTAACTTAAAAAAATTCACACCTAGGTTTTGTGAGATCTATCAATGTTGATAGGAGAAAGACTTTTCAGTTTGTTGATCAAAGACCAAAGAAATAACAATTCAAAGTAACACGATTATTAGCTGTACGTTGGCACAAAAAGAGTGTCGATTTTATTTGGCTGCTAAAAGCTATATAGTATTTTGATAGATTGAATTATTAGTAGCCAGTGAGGATGGAAGCATGTTCGGAATAGAGAGTAAGGAATGGTTAATTTAATAATGAAAATAATTATAGGATAGCGGAGTATTCTGATAATTCAGTTATATTGGATAAAGATTGGACAAATTTGAAATAAAAAAACAGGTCCTACATGAAATACGCCTACGGCATTACTCTATAAATATTTACAACATCTAGAGAAATACTCCAAGAAAATGAAAGAAACATCAACGGCAAAAATCGTTTTTTATTTATTTATTTTTTATTTTATAAAATTACTCATTTCATCCACAACCATGGTAGGACACCATGCCGAGCAATGAAGGTAAGTGGATAATCCCGTAAATGAGGTCTTCTATTTTTTAAAAATATGAAATTCCTTTTTTTTAATAATATTTACAAAATTTTAAGTTAAATTCGTTAAATTAGTTAAGCTAAATTCTATTAACCTACATAATCGATGTTTCGCTTAATGCAGTTTTGAAGGCACGGTTAGTTTTTATTTTTCAGATGTTCCCCATCATGTCTTGGGGTAAGTATTGTACGTTGTACTTCATCCTCACCTGATTGTTGAAGCTGATTCAACTAATTTCATTTTTATAAGTTAGGAAACAGATAATTGTAGGGAGAGATAATAAAAATATTCTAAGTTTATTTCATTCCTAGAAAGCATGGAATCGACCGGCCATTCTAAATTTTGATATAAAAAAATCAATGGCTTTGACTTCTTCAATCGATTTTTTTTTAATTTATGCTTTATGGCTTAAATTGAAAGAAAATTTAGCCGAAAGCCGATTCAGCTCCGATGGCGAAGTGGCATATGAATAACAACGCTTACTCAAGGAAATAGCGGGTAACTGGTATGACATCGAAATAGAAAACTGAATGACCGTAGTAGTAACTGTATTAAAGAATGTTTTACCTCCAAATTATGAGAATATTATAGACAATGTATGGTATTTAGTATTTCTAAAAAAATAAAAGTTTCCTATTTTAGTAGATTACTCTTTGCAGATATTTGTACCTTTCAATTTGAAATAAGAAGGGATTTGCTAGAATTTCTTCATTTAACACAGGTATATGTCAAAAAAAAGGTATAGCGTACTGAAAAAAGAATCAACTGTATGATAAATGAGGGTGGAACTTTCTCTCAGTATACGATCTAAATAATTAAGTCGTGAAACGTGTACGAAAGAAAAAAAGACATGAAGAGATTTATTCATTTTGAAAATATTAAAAGAAGCATCTTTAATAAAATTAATCCCATATATAATGTTAAATAAGGACCGAGGGCTTCTGAGACCGAAACAGTTCCATGAGTTAGATCGATACACTTTGAATAACATTAAAGTAGTGAAATGGATTCTAGGCAATATTATACCTTCCCATAGTTGGGTATTGATCGGAACGTTAACCGTCTAAATTTATATTCGGAATATCTCATTATTCAGAAATATGTGAAGTTTCTTTCGAAATGATTGCAGTATCTGACTAAAAAATCTGAATAAACTTCTATTCATTGATTTAAAATTTAAAATTCAATGAGATAGCAATTTTTTCGAATAAAAATTTGATGAATCCTTTTTAATCTGGCACTACAATACGTTATTAAAAGTGTGATGGATACCGAAAAGGGTTTAGCTTTGGGTGGTAAAAATAAACCGGTGTTTGAGTATGCTGATGATTTGGTATTATTGGGTGAGGACAAGGAAACTATAGAACTAAATATAACCACGCTAATAAACTCCAGTAAGGAACTAGGTCTTGAAGTAACATTATAGGCGATATCTTGACCAGGGGAATTGATATTTCTTGAATAATACTGATGATATTTCCTACAGTATAGAAAAATGAAAATTATGCAAATTACCTTGCCTAATGTAGAAAAAAATAATGACCATGAATTTAAGAAAAATATTTTTATGAAATACAGTATGTTACCAAATAAGTCTGCGAAGTATAGGTAGGGGGAATAAAAAATGGCGGCTGTTTCAAAGCGATAAAAAAAAACTAATTTTTCATTCGGAGCTCTATATCTCAGAAAGTAGGAACAACACAAGAAAACCCAAGAGAACGTCATTTAAAGAAAAGCAAATTTGCTAAAATATGAGCTCTAATAGAGTTATTTACGGTAAATAGTTTTCGAGATATAGCTTTTTAAAAAGTAACATTTCATAAAAACATTGTATGGGACATACTAACTACTACTTTATAGTAACTTAAATTTACTATATTTGGACATATGTACATAAGACATATGTGGGTCTTACGGTTCTAGAGATATATTTTTTCAAATTTCAAACATTTTATTTGAACAACCAGAAATTAACATTTTCATGAATATATTTTGTCAAAAATCATAAAAACTACTACTCCTACTAAGATAAACGTTGTAAACTATTTTATAGTAAACTTAACTAGCTTTAATTTGAGTGCTGACAGACATCTGTACGTTCTACAGTTTCTGAAATAAAGTTTTTCATAAATCAAACTTCATCCGAACAATTATAAATCAATTTATTTTAGGAAATATCATGAAAACTACCATTCCTACGAAGGTAAAGATCATGAACTGCTTTGTAGTGTGTGTACTCTAGCTTTAATTTGAGTGCTAATAAACATCTGTATGTCGCATAGTTTCTGAGATATAGATTTCTCAAAATAAATTAACTAACTATTAATCTTTCAGTACATTTTTAAGAACTGTGGCTTTTTAAAAAGTTATATCTAGAGAAGTATTGGACGTAAATAGCTCTTTTAGGAATAATATTTCGTCAAATTTACTCTTCTTTAAATAATGTTCTCTTAGATTTTCTAGTGTTGTTGGTAGTTTTTAAGATATAGAGCTCCTAATGAAAAAATAACGATTTTTTAAGGTATTGAAACAGCCGCCATTTTTTATTCCCCCTACCTATACTTGGCAGACTCATCAATTTTGACTAGTAATTATACCTAGTTTTCATTAAAGTAACCAAAAATTGGGGTGGGATAACAGCCTTTTTTCTTCAAGGATCTTGTACTAATATGATAACAAAAATATTATGTAGTTTGGAATGATAAATACTATGTTTTACAAGGAAAAAAATCCATGATAATCTTCTTAAGCCCTCAGCCAACATTTATTTTTTTAATAACATCATTACCCATGACGTAGAAGTTGATGGCAGGTGCGTTTTATCACTCAGAACTGTTGGCAAATTACAATTTAGCCATCTAAGAAAATTCTTGGGGCTAATTATTGAATCTCTGGCGAAAACAAGGATGTTATAAATAGCGGTGCCTTATATTTCAAAGCGTTTTCATCTTTAATTGATATACAAAATAATTTTTATATATTTTTTGGTAGTATATGTTTAGTTAGGAATTTTCGACAGAGAAAATACTTTGCTTAGCGTTACTTCATTTTTCTCTTGATAATTTCTTTTAATCTTTCATTTTAATCAATTGTTGGCGTTATGCTCTTAATCAGTTCTTGTCGTTCTCATTCACATAATTTTCAAGCAATTGTATTATACCTTTCTTACAATCGGGACCATAGTGACGTTCGATATTCGATGTTGTATCCGTTCTAATATTAGAATTCTGTGTGTTTTGTGTGTAAAAAAATAATCAACGTGATTCACTGAAAAGAGCCTGAATTCTTATTATCATATTAAAAATTAAGTATAATTAAATATTCACATATACAACTACTCATGAGATACATAATATTTACACCTACTCACATATTCTGTATTATGTCATTAAAAATAGAAGCCCTGAAAAAGTAGTGAGAAGACTCAGTAAAAGT
>NW_027115565.1:375111-380377 GCF_000696795.3 Halyomorpha halys
AGTTTCTTGATACAAAATAACAAAGTTATTTAAAAACAAGTACAAGAAATAAAACTACTCATAAATATCTTTACTTCTTCAGCAAACAGAAAAAAATGAATAAGAAATGTCACTACCTCTAAAAATATTACTAATCGTATAATATTCGTATAAATTCAAAATAGTTATAACATGAAATTCTTATGAAACAAAAAAGAAAAGTTTGAATAATACACTCTCTGAAAATATTGGATATACAAAATAACCTCTTCACATAGAAATTGATTTAAAACAATAATATTGAAGCTCTATCAATGGGTAGATTCTCCACATGTTTGTATCATGTCACTATGTCACCTACCGCAAATATACAGTTGTAATTAACAATAAATGAATGATTAAAAAAAAATAACATTCTCATTATACCAAAGTAGGATTTAAATTAAATTACCCTGTTGAAATGTTCAATAAACAAAATATGCTGATAATTCTAATTAATTAAAAATTAATATTTTTCTTTAACAAACAAAAGAAAATTATATAATTTAAAATATTCGTAAAACTATAACATGAAGCGAAATCACCATCATGTCCAAAATAAATCTATATCAGCAAGATCATTGAATACAAAGAAAGAAAATTTATTCTTGAACATAAAGATAGTAAATATATCCTTGTAACGAGAAATTTGAATTACTTATTTCGGTATGATATCGAGCTATGATGATACCGTTAGGGGCAAGTAAAAATATTAAATTATATGTGATTCTGGTTTTAAAGACAAAAGCGCTGCAAAGTGGGACGAAACGTCAGCAAAGTTATTTTAAAGGAAAACTGTTTTTCTTCCTTCTTCACCAAACCCCGACCTTATAAAATGATGTAACGACATTTTGAAAGAATTAAATTGTTAGCTAACATAAAATTATTTTCTAATTATGGTAATCCATAATTTAACAAAATATTTCAATAGTTTGAACGTATTTTGTGACAGTTATTTTTCAGCTTTTCAATCTTCAATAAATGGAAAATCCTCATACTTATACGGGTTTTGGTAATATTTTATGGCACTCTGACTTATTTGAAGTATTTTGAAAATAGGATTATGCATGTAAATAGGATTGTACATGAATATCAAACATATCCTGAATCTTTTTCGCTGATTGAAGGTATAATCAGCGAAAATGAATTTAGATAGGTTAAATATATATGTACAATCCTAAGTATGTGTATAATTCCATCTTCGAAATACATCTTGTTAAGTCAGAGTATCATATAATACATTAATAATCCATCATTGAAGCACATCGTAGTGAATGGTAAACACAATAATGTTTGAATAAGAAACGTTGATATTTTTAATCTTTATATAGGCATATAGATCCCGGTCGATCGCTTTCGTCCGGTGAAGGTATTCATAGACCACCTTCTTTAACGTTACTTCTTTCTTAAACAAAAAACATTTTTTAAAAACCTGTTGCAAATCAGTAACTGGTGAAATCTGAATTAGTATGCTAGTTTGTGTTTCATAATAAGGCAGGCTATTATGGCCTAGTCGATTTAACACAGTAAAAATATGACAGGATTCTTGTGATAAGGTTAATGATATTAAAAATTAACAAAAATATTATTAAATGTAATAGCGAAAAATGCAGGATTATTTTCATTAGCTCGAACATAACAGCCTGTAAATTTTAATAAATTAATGTGAGGCTTTATTTGATGATGGCCGAAACTTTGGAAATGTAATGTGTTTTAATAAAGAACTGTTAAGACTACTTGAATATATTTTGTTCTTATTGATAAGACAACTGGTCTAGAACATGATAATAAAAATATATAGGAATTCAATAATTTAATAATACTAGCTCAGTGGTTAGCACAGTCTTACCAATTTAAGATCTATTGGCGGTGCCGATTCGAATCCGGCCTGGGGCGTTAACTTTTTCATTGAGTGGTGGTCCCACCAAATGAAAAACGTTGACCCTCAACCATGGTTGGCCGGACAGGACTCCAATGGGAGTCGGGACTGAAAAAAAAGTTATAATTTAATAATATAACTTTCTATACACCTCGTACTTTTCCCTAATTTTCTTAAGGCATGTAATATAATATACAGTTTTACATTGTAAAAATTAAACAAAAAATGGCGATTAATATCAAATCCAGCTTTTATCATGTTTAAACCTTCTACTATTTTATTTTAATATAATAACTGTATAATTGATTAATACAATACTTGATGAAGTAATTTATTATATAATTAATCATATACAGGATATACAACATAGAAGTTATTTGATTAATGGTCAATTGAATTTTCATTCTGTTATGTTTATTAAAAAATATATAATAGCAATATATTTTTTTAAAGTTTTAATCCTGCTACAATACAATACAAATACTATATCTATTGCCTCATGGTATTATCATCATTGATATTTTCTTACCTGAACCCCTCTCCTCCTGCTTGCGGGTGCTAAAAGGTTAAGCTGTGGTCTACCTTACAAAGTTATCTACTTAACTGTCATCAAAGGCAATTTTCTTCGGTAACAGTCTACCGCAACTTGGCTTCTATCTTCTACCAGAAATATTGTGACATCGGCTTAGTAGCTCCTTACAGGTGCGTCTTGATAATTATTGTTTCAATAATCTTACGAAAATAGTTATTCCACATCAAACAATCAAACAAGCATCCCATTTTCCGAAATTTGATGAAATGTACCTAAAAAATGCGGTAAAAACTAATTAATATATTATGACGGTAGAAATAGATATAAATAGTATGAAGTACACTATTTCGTTAAACACAACTTTATTTTATGCATATTTGTATACAAATTTATATATAGTTTTTAATAACAAATATATGTCTCTTATCATTTAACCATCGTTCTATGTTAGCCTAAGATAGTAAGAAAAATAAAGCTAATAAAATCCAGCAGTATTTTTATATGTTTTATGCATGACATGATACGAAAAGTCTTCGGTACTGATGGAAGAATCTTGTATCTGCTTATACCTTCTTAACTTCCTTTATCACGCAGATAAGTTGCGGTCATAGGTTCTAAAAGAATGGGGTTCAACAAAATACTTTTAGGTATAGTCAGTAATATTTATAATATGGAAAATTAAACATAATTATACATTTAATCGTCTACGTATTAATTACATTCTCGAATATTACTCTAGTGTTACTTGATGAATAGAATATTGGTATTTATTTCTGAGAAGCAGAAAAAAAATACGCCTGACTGAGTCCAACCCTGGTTACAATTCAGACTCCGGAAACATTGCTCTCGGATGATCATAATGAATTAATTTTATTGCAATGCTTAAATAGTGTTCAAATTGCCATGAGCACATCAATTCTCATTGACTTATCATCATCCTTGGCCAGATTCGAACCCATGTTATTTTTCTATCCAGAAGAAGTGCAGTATATAATATTAATACAGTGCACCATAACAAACCAGACATGCTCCTCATAAAAAAGAAACAAAAGAAATCTAAGATTATAGTTATTGCAATTCCAAACGATAACAACATAAGCTGTTATAACTGTGGGTGAGAATCTTCGTAAATATCAGTAATTGGCGCCCGAATTAAAGAAGCTGTACTATTTAGAATGTCCCCTGTGATTGAACCATGTACCCCACCTCAGTAATCAGTTCTTAATCCCCGATTTCGGGAAATATTAATCAACATAAAACTAATAGTTTTTATTTATTCTAGGACTAGTTCCTTTAGAATAATATTAAAGGGATTAGTGCCTCAGTGTATGATACAAAATTCAAAATAAAATAAAAATGAACTTATAGAACATCGTAAAATACAACTAAAATAATAAATCAGAGAAGAAAAAAATAAACATAAGTTGAGGCTAACAGGTCAACAGAATATGTGAAATAAAAAAGAAAAGAAAATAGATAAAACGAAGCAATACATCTTAACTAACTTCTAATAATATAAATAAGTAAGAATCGAACATAGATGAACAATATATAATCAACAAAAGGAGCAATTTTTGTTTATATACATATTTACAGCGTAACAGAAAATATAAAAACATCTAAGGTATAAAAATAACTAAGAAATAAATAAATAAAATAAATTTTCTAACAAATAATAAATCTTAAGGTATATTTTAATAACAATAAAAGAAATGAATATTATTGTATGAGCATAGATAGTACAGATTTTTTTTTATAGATATTGTAAACATCAATGTGTTTGAGTATTGTAGTGACTGAAAAGTACGCTTCCTAATTTATTTATTTTTTATATTTTACTCATAATATCTAATGAAGATGTTTCAGGGCCGTCATCCGATTATCAGTTATCTAGATACAAATTCAAAATATTCATCCTCTGTATTCTATCCTATCTCTCTTTAATTTAAAAAACAATTACCTGATTAAATATATCTTTTAATATATCATTTTATGTCCTCATTATTAGTCTTAAATATTAAAAATAAACATAGTGCTGTCAATCATATAAAACATTAATAATTATAAATAAGCAGTAATAAATAAATACCTTCTTGAACCAAGTAATTTTAACCATTGATAACAAATATATTACAACTAAGTCAAATCTGTGTTACACAAAAGATGACTAATCTATTAACAATATTTTTTAAAACTATATCACATCAATACACTAATGTATTAAATTTATTCCAATAATCAATAATATTGTACAACATTAAATTACTAAATGATATACTATATCCATGTAACGTGTGAATAAATTGTTGTTGTTTGTTTTAAAATTGATAGCTTTGACAATCATTTTGTGATTGATTGCTTGATTATTTGTGATATATTGCTTCTGTTATTTTTCCATTTTTTGTGTGATTCACAATGTCTAAAATTTTTAAAATGAAAATCTTGTTTAAATTGTTATGCCAGTGCTGTTGTGTTGATATTTTTAGAATTCCTCGTGTGTGGTTCAACCCTAATTTTTAATTGTTTTGAAGTTTTTCAAATATAAACACCTTCACAATTATCACAATTAATTTTATAAATTGCATTTTGAACTTCCTTGCAATCAATTTTATCTTTCATATTATTGAGATACCTAATTTATTGTCACTGTATAAACCAAATTTAACATTATTGTGGTCATATTCCATAAATGACCTTTTAATTGTATCCATTAATGTAAACATTTAATAATATTTATGTTACATTGCATCTATCAATTTATAATTTTGTTTACATATTTTAATTGTTATTCAGCGGAAATTTGATGGGATTTAAAGATTAGAAGAGTTTAGAAGGGG
>NW_027115565.1:380427-386066 GCF_000696795.3 Halyomorpha halys
AAAATAAAATAAAAATGAACTTATAGAACATCGTAAAATACAACTAAAATAATAAATCAGAGAAGAAAAAAATAAACATAAGTTGAGGCTAACAGGTCAACAGAATATGTGAAATAAAAAAGAAAAGAAAATAGATAAAACGAAGCAATACATCTTAACTAACTTCTAATAATATAAATAAGTAAGAATCGAACATAGATGAACAATATATAATCAACAAAAGGAGCAATTTTTGTTTATATACATATTTACAGCGTAACAGAAAATATAAAAACATCTAAGGTATAAAAATAACTAAGAAATAAATAAATAAAATAAATTTTCTAACAAATAATAAATCTTAAGGTATATTTTAATAACAATAAAAGAAATGAATATTATTGTATGAGCATAGATAGTACAGATTTTTTTTTATAGATATTGTAAACATCAATGTGTTTGAGTATTGTAGTGACTGAAAAGTACGCTTCCTAATTTATTTATTTTTTATATTTTACTCATAATATCTAATGAAGATGTTTCAGGGCCGTCATCCGATTATCAGTTATCTAGATACAAATTCAAAATATTCATCCTCTGTATTCTATCCTATCTCTCTTTAATTTAAAAAACAATTACCTGATTAAATATATCTTTTAATATATCATTTTATGTCCTCATTATTAGTCTTAAATATTAAAAATAAACATAGTGCTGTCAATCATATAAAACATTAATAATTATAAATAAGCAGTAATAAATAAATACCTTCTTGAACCAAGTAATTTTAACCATTGATAACAAATATATTACAACTAAGTCAAATCTGTGTTACACAAAAGATGACTAATCTATTAACAATATTTTTTAAAACTATATCACATCAATACACTAATGTATTAAATTTATTCCAATAATCAATAATATTGTACAACATTAAATTACTAAATGATATACTATATCCATGTAACGTGTGAATAAATTGTTGTTGTTTGTTTTAAAATTGATAGCTTTGACAATCATTTTGTGATTGATTGCTTGATTATTTGTGATATATTGCTTCTGTTATTTTTCCATTTTTTGTGTGATTCACAATGTCTAAAATTTTTAAAATGAAAATCTTGTTTAAATTGTTATGCCAGTGCTGTTGTGTTGATATTTTTAGAATTCCTCGTGTGTGGTTCAACCCTAATTTTTAATTGTTTTGAAGTTTTTCAAATATAAACACCTTCACAATTATCACAATTAATTTTATAAATTGCATTTTGAACTTCCTTGCAATCAATTTTATCTTTCATATTATTGAGATACCTAATTTATTGTCACTGTATAAACCAAATTTAACATTATTGTGGTCATATTCCATAAATGACCTTTTAATTGTATCCATTAATGTAAACATTTAATAATATTTATGTTACATTGCATCTATCAATTTATAATTTTGTTTACATATTTTAATTGTTATTCAGCGGAAATTTGATGGGATTTAAAGATTAGAAGAGTTTAGAAGGGGATCAACGTATAAAGGAGGGAATAGAATTCCATAGGGAAGAGGAACGGATAAGCAAAGATCTACCAAAGGCTGCGTTTTCTACGTACCCTTCATTAAGAATAATAAAATTATTAATTTATATAAACGTACTACAAGACATGTAAGATGTATATTAGTTCTTCAT
Source organism: Halyomorpha halys (assembly GCF_000696795.3). Lineage (NCBI taxonomy): Eukaryota > Metazoa > Arthropoda > Insecta > Hemiptera > Pentatomidae > Halyomorpha > Halyomorpha halys. Next base: position 382,086 of record NW_027115565.1, read on the forward strand.
CTCCCTTGGATTGCCGAAGAACTTGTGTCTTAAATTAATGCCTGGGGTTCGAAGGGCAGTTGCATATAAGTCTGAAGGACGCGAACGGGTGTACTAAGAATTTTAATTGAAGGAGATCAGGGATAAAGAAATTAACAAAAATACTTTAGCTAAAGGTAAGAATATATAAATTAATTTATATGGATTATATTAGAATATATCTCCTCTAAAAAAGCCTAGACCCGTATTCCAAATTAAGTATTTAAATCAAACTGATGTTCTCAATTTTTTTCCTTGTCTTCTAAGTTTTAGATTCCAGAAGAGAAACAAAATGAAGTAGGAGTATATTGGGAATAGCTGACAAGAATGTTCCCAGAGCGGAGCAATCCGTTCTACAAGTTGCTAAGCCTGCACTTACCCCCAATCGATCGGCATATCAATTATTCAAGAAGGGAAATGCGATGTGAACCTGTTAGTATCGCCTGTAGTCCGGGTTTCGCTAAAGCTAACAAAAACTTGGGAGGCATTATGAACAACTTTAGTAAAATAATTTATAACACATCTTACATAATTTTTTTTTATTTACAGTATCAAAAAAATACACATCTTATAAATATGAATTATATTATAATAGTACGATACAGTCTCTTGGAGAATCAACCATTACCAAGAGCTCCAATTACATTTCTAGTGTACAAAGTCTGGAGGCCATCTTCTTTTTAGACGCCTAGGAAGATTTTCAGCTATTGAAGTAGGAGCAAGGTGATATACAAAAGGGTGGTTAGGAAATTTATCATGGAAGGATTGATATCTGATTCGGGTATAGGTAGCATATAAAACATTGAAATTTTGACAGATGAGTTGTTTTGTGAAGTTAGGAGCATTAAGGATTTTATGAATGGAATATGGTTCGGGTGCGGTAAAAAAAAAACTCAAATAGTAAGTAATTATACTATTTTATTGAGCCAACGTTTCGCCCCATGTTGCAGGGCTTCGTCAGGGCTAAAAAAGATACAAACACTATAGTTACAAAAAGGGAAAAAAGAAAAAAACATAAGTGTAAAATAACAGGGGTATAAAATGAAAAGTATGATATAATAAAAAAAAATTAAAGGTTGTAAATAGTAAATGAAAAGGTTAATAGTAACAGATAGATAAGAGAAGAAAGATTAAAGAAAGTACTAATAAAGAGATGAAGAAAGAAAAAAAATACAAATCAAATGATGAGACAGAATGCCTGTTTTGACGGCAGTCAAAGACAAAGTGACGGTATGAATGACTTTACTTTTGGATACAATTGGAATTCTATGGTTTCGTGGAGCTCCAAGGCTCAACTCCATAAGTGTCCAAAATGGCCTTACTATGATCATGTAAATGAGTCTTTTGTAATTAATTGAAATTCTAAACCGTTTGCCTGGTAAGTTTTGTAATAGTTGCATTCCACGTGCAGTTCCCTGTCTTTTCTATCTTGTATGAGTATTGAAGCTACGCGTTTGTCCAGATGTTTTAGGCAACAGATCTGTTCGACTGGGATTACGACGAAGGATTATTGTGATATTTGATAGAATTTATTTTAAACCATTAATAAATTTAACACACATTTTCTCAATCAACACTCACATTTAGCTCAATAGGGTATTATGGGACTGGTTTTTGAATTCAAAGCATAATATTTTTTGGATTTTCTGAATTACTTCTTTCTTTTTTTTTTTTTTTTAACAATTTATTCTTCCTTCAAATATTGTCTTGATGGTTCTTCTGCGTTGATTACATTTTGGAATAATTAACTTAAACTAAACCAAAGATTAGTATGAACCTCTGAAGTAATTTATATTATTTAGATTTGGTAAACCTTTTTGCTAACGCCATATATATATTAATTAAAATGTAAATGTTTTGTTAATTAGACAGTAAATATATTTAATTATACTATTTAATATGTATTTTGGTTAGTAGGTGAAGTGGCTTAACACTTTTATTAGGCTGTTGAAACGAGATTTACTATCTCTAAATGGCTAGTCTCCATTAATGTTAAATTGTTAATGACACTTGAATTAGAAAAAAAAATACTACTACTTGAAGGACTTTATTGTTTCCGTTCCTTTACTTGAACTTTTATACCTATTAATGTTGTCGTTTATTTCATTACGCTATTCCTTGTTATAAATGCTCCATAACATTTACCTTGGTTCAGATGGCTGTGTATACCTGTACCAGTATAATAAAGTGGTTTTTAGTTTTTTTAAATATGATTACAAAAAAAATTGAAAGAGAAAACGTTCATATAAATAATTAAATATTTAAGTAAAATAACAGAATTAAATAAGTATAATATGAGTTATATAAGGCAAAAGGAGTATTTAAATTCTTTAACTATGTTATTTTATTAATTGCAAAGCACCTTTTTCATAATTTTAATTTTAAATAAATTACATTATAACAAATATTTACTTACTCTTATTTTTTTCCTGTTTTATATTTTTAACACAAGGAAAGCAAACATACTTTTTTGAAAGTTAGAGTGCACATTAGGGTCCAAAGTGACCCTGAAAGCTTTTATATCTCAAAATACCTGGGTTTTTTTTTTATAATTCACATATTATTTTAATTTTACTATACTTTATTGTCTTCCCGTACTACTTATATATTTTTATTATTGTTATCTTCTTATTATCTATTTATTCTGTTTTTACTTCTATTCTTTAAGGTCATCATTTCTTCTTGTTATTGAAGAAGGCCTTGAATTCTTGAATGTTGGCCCTAATATCATTAGTTTCGAATATTTGTGTTCACTGACAGTACCCCCTCTCTCCTAATCGATCATCTCCTGATAATAGTCTTGAAGTTTTCATTTTGACATTTTCGCATACAATTCCTATTGGCATTCGTTATAAAACAGGTCCCAAACGGTCATGAAAAATATTTATTTACGCGTAAAAAAATCTGAATATTTACTTAAGAGGCTATTGAAGCACTTTGAATGTGAAAGGGTAAATGGAGAGACTTGCGATGGGACTACGAGATACGTTGATGGTGATGGTACCTTGCCGTGCCTCCTGGCATTTGTCAGCTCGAGGAGCCAGTTTATGGCCGAGGAAATAACTCACCCCTTTTCAACTTATTATCTTTCCTAACAGAGTTTTCAGGATTTTCCACCAGAGGATTTTATTACTATTTAGAATTTCTTAATCAGGTTCCAATGATTTGATGAGGTGAGACTCATGAGGTCCAGAATAAAAAGGTTTACGTGTTTATGGATAATAGTTGATTAGACAATAAATTACATTTATTAATTAAATAAAATTAATGACATGCTTTTTAAAAGTCTGGTTTATCCTCATAACTAACATGACAGTATTTTTATTTTATTTGTTTAGTGTAATATTTGAGAAATCCCTGTTTTAAATCTCCAGATCTTCCCCCTTGCGTTTTACGATTTCAGGTATACAGTCACCCCATCGTATTAATTTTCCCATACATAAATCAGTACAATTTAATTCGATTTATTCAGAATCCGCTACCAATCTTCCCATATATTTTGTTTATATGTATTTCATTATTTAATTGACATTTAATGTTCATGAACCGTGTTTATGCTCAGTTCATATCATATGGTTTACCAACGAGCGCTTTACTCAAAGAATGGATTTTTATTTATTTTTTTTTTTTAATATTAAACAATAAATCATAAAATAACATAAATTTCTCATAAATATTAATTATTAGTATAATTCATATTTTCACTAAAAAAAAAAAGAAATAAAATCCGATATTCTAAATGCTCTGGAATTTTTCACTGTTTTGCAAACGCAAATTTCCTGATGATGAATCTTCCCAGAGACCACATCCCGCACACCTTGATTTATTTCCCGGTGAGATTATCATTCCTGACTGATTTACGAGATTTCCATTTTCCAATAACTGCTACTTTTTCGAAGCTTCGTGCCTCTCGGGGTTTGAATTATTTCCTACAAGTGATCATTTCTCTCTTGTTGCACGAGG
>NW_027115565.1:386482-405023 GCF_000696795.3 Halyomorpha halys
AAAATATTAACATTAATCTTAACTTAAGAGTTGAGTCACTTTTCATTTCGAAATCTCCTTTATTTTTATATTTAGTTAATACAGGACATGAAAAAATATTACATGATATATGTATATCAGTGAGATATTTCATTCGATTGCCTTAAGTAGTAGAGTCATAGGAAACGCTGAGGAAATTATTAAAGACTGGGAATATGATATGGCGAGAATGCATAGAAAACTATTGATCAACTGTTATATGATCATTATTAAATAAATATTACATAAAATGGTTTAGTTCATCAGCATTGTGAATATGAAAAAATGCTTACGATTCTATATACCGATATTAATTGTATAATTCTATGATGAGGAATACATAATAAGTTAATAAATCTAAAAATATTGTGCATTACTTAAAAGTGTATGAGTCCTGATTAATAATTATAAGTCCGAAAGGATTGAGATTCGTTCAGATTTAAAACTATTTCACCTATCTATATAATTTATCACTAGGATATGTTTGTTTTTTATAATACGAGGTATAACGGTTTTTTTGAGGCGGGGGGAGGAAGTAAGGCTTGGACTTTCCAACTATAGTACAAGAGGCGGTAAGAAAAAAACGAAATTATTTTACCCCAACTTTTCATAACTTCAATGTAAACTATATATAACTACTAGTCAAAATTGATGAGTCTGCAAAGTATAGGTAGGGGGAATAAAAAATCGCGGCTGTTTCGAAACCTGAAAAAACATTAATTTTTCATTCGGAACTCTGTATCTTAAAAACTACGAACAACACTAAAAAATCTAAGAGAACATTATTTAAATAAGAGTAAATTTTCTAAAATATGAGCCCTAATAGAGCTATTTACGTCTAATAGTTCTCGAGATATAGCTTTTTAAAAAGCAACAGTTCTTAAAAATGTACTGAAATATTAATAGTTAGTTAATTTATTTTGAAAAATCCATATCTCATAAACTATGTGGCGTATATATGTCTTTTAGCACTCAAATTAAACCCAATTAAATGTACTAAAAAGTAGTTTATGACCATCATCCTTCGTAATTTCGTAATAAGTTTGATTTATGAAAAACTTTATTTCAAAAACCATTGGATGTACAAATGTCTGTCTGCATTTAAATTAAAGATAGTTAAATTTACTATAAAATAGTTAATAATGTTTATCTTTGTAGGAGTAGTAGTTTTTATGATATTTGACAAAATAAATTCACAAACTATTAATTTCGATAACATTTTTGAAAAATATATCTCTAGAACCATAGGAGGTACTTAAATCTTATGTACATATGTAAAAATAAAGTAAATTTAACTTACTATAAAGGAGTTTGTGGTACGTATTATCGTAGGGGTAGTAGTTTTATGATATTCGCATATGAATATAAATTTGCCATATAAAAATTTGTCCGAACAACTAGAAATCAATTTATTTTAGCAAATATCATGAAAACTGCTTCTCCTACGAAGATAGAGGTCATAGACTACTTTAGGGTTCATTAAACTAGCTTTAATTTAAGTGCTAATAGACATCTGTAAGTCAAATGGTTTTTGGGATATAGGTTTTTCAAAATTCACTAACTACAGATGTTTTAGTACGTTTTGTACAGCATTTTGATGAAATCTTGCTTTTTAAAAAGCTATATTTCGAGAAATATTGAATGTAAATAGCTCTATTAGGGCTTATATTTTAGCAAATTTACTCTTCTTTCAATGATGCTTTCTTTTATTTTCTATTGTGGTTGGTAGTTGTAAAGATATAGAGCTCCGTATGAAAAATTAATTTTTTTTAACGTTTTGACACAGCCACCATTTTTTATTGCCCCTACGTATACTTGGCAGACTCATCAATTTTTACTAGTAACTATACACAGTTCTTATTAAAGTAATCAAAAATGGGGGTGAAATAACTGCCCTTTTTCTTGTACTATAACACGTATGGAATTCAAGAGACTTTACAGATCTAGTAGTACTAGTTATGTTATCAAAAAAAATATTAATTTTTCAACTTTACCGCCAATATATTATTATTGAGAAACGAAAATTAGATTATTTTTCTTTTAAAATCTTAATTTTTATATAAACTTTTATGTTTCAGGAATTTGGACACTTTTTCTGTACATCTATCTTGATTATTATGCCCTACACAATATCTATTTATACAATACTTAACATATTGAGGAAATGCCATGTTGTTCCTAATTACAAGGAAATACCGTTAGCCATAAATACGCATCCTTAACTAGCCAAGGGACAGTCCCACGAGATCACTCGTGCCAAATGAATCCCACACTCAACTCATACCAGAATACTTGCAATGATTAAATGATAAAATGATGATATGTTTTCTGATTATTGCCGCGGTTCGGTATGATTATTACTCAATTTATATTTTCATGGATGATTGGCTGATTATAAAAAAGATAAACATAGTTTTCTAGTCCTTATTGCCATATGCTGTATAGCAATTATATAGGGTTAATTAGTTTATTAGTCTTTTCAATAAAATAAAATGTAAAACGTAATTAATAACAATTTAATTTAAAAAAAAAAAAACTTAACTACGAAAAAACTATATGGTTTCTAAAAATCATTATGTTAACGGTAACAAATACATATATCTCTTCTATTGGTGAGTTGTTTTCAAGTCATCTATAATAATGATGGTCTATACAAAAAAAATTGAATTTTTTTTATTTATTGACATTTACAACTGTACATAAAATACACGACCAAATTTGAAGTAAGATCAATGATATGATACAGCATGTAGAGAAACTACCCATAGGTAGAGTTTGGGATGCAATCAAAGGGCTATTATTAACTGTGAGCACACATTTGTCATCAGCATACGTGGTATGGATAGTGTTAGGAGTTGTTGTGATGCCAGCTGTATAGACTGTGTAGAGGATGGGACCGAGGATACTACCGAGGATACTACCTTGAGGAACACCAGCGGATTGAAAATAGAGGGATGAATAGGGACCATTATGGTTTAGTTGGAATAATCTATCAGTAAGAAAGGAACGGATGATGAGAAAGTATGTAGGAGATAGGAATATACCAAGTTTGTAAAGTAGTCCCGATCTATAAAATAATAAAGAAAATCAACACTATTCTTTAGACACATTTATATCTTCTTTATGTTTAAACTTGCAAGCAGCTTTCTGTACGTAAGGAACGGAATGTTCTTGGAATGAGCTGCAATGTATAGTAAAAGCTACCCGACTACTGTACTAACTTTTATTATTTATCAGTACATAAGTTCTATGTAAATGTACAATCTCATTATTTTTCAAAATATTTTTTAAGTATCTTCTATCACACCTTTTCCGTAGAATTTATTTTTGTTCATGAGCTCGGCTCATTTGTAGTCGAGTTTGATTTGGAGAAGTAAACCATGCTAACCAAAAAAAACCATAAATAAGTAGAACTTAGAAACAAATTTTATCGTTTTAAATTGACTGTGTTTTATTTTATTTTATTCGTTTCGTGTAGTATTTGGGAAAACCGTCTTTCAAATCTTCTGATTCCAAGTTCTAACCCTCTTCCTATTAATTTCTCTATAAATAAAAAAAAATGTATACCGCTACAAGTCAGAGATTCATGGCATTTAGTCAGATTTACGCTCGACCACCAGATTATCCCCAATTATGTCTACCCACTTTATGAGAATGGGTGTGCCCTGGAAAACACTCACGGCTACAGTTCAGAACAAATAATTACATGCCACTACTGATGGATTCGAATCTGGATCCTTGGAGTAAGTAACACAGTTCCTTACCACTGAGCCACCCTATTCTTAAAACATATATTACTGATAAAAAAAGAAGTAAATTGCATCGAAGTGCACTATTTTTTTTATTTATATTATTATTAATATTAAATGTATGATTTCGCTTAACTGTGAGAATAAGCTGTTTATGTAATTAATTATTGGCAGAGTAAGTACTGCAACTAGATTACTAAAAGTTTCAAAAAATATGGTTTCGTACGGAAACGTTCCATTATATTAGGTACAAAATACATCATATCTTTTAAGTGTTGTATACGATCTGCAGTTACATCGTTTAAAAAAATAAAAGATATATTGATCATCAGAGAAAAAATCCATTCCATAATTAAGCAAGTTCATAAACCCGAAGAGGAACTCTCCCACAATTTCATAAATGTTGTACAAATTCTGTTTTGAGTTGAGGGACACTTACTTGGTTTTTCCTTTTCAATTAACCGAAAGAATTACGTTTAATGATGAATGTTACATTATTTTGCTAAATCTATTCTAAAACTTTATTCAATATATTCTTGGACTCCGTAAGAGCAGAGAAGCAGGGCATTTATTTTCTAACTTTTCCTTATTTCTCACAAATTTTGCAAAGATCCAAAAAAAAAAAAAATTCCTGGAAAAGTTATAAATGGTAGGAAACGCGCTATAAATGAAGCGTAACGAAGAGTTAGGATGTCATAGTTTTCAGGAACCATATTAGTACCACCCACTTTTATATCGGCAATAAACAAGCGGCTAAGGGGGTCTTCCCGCCAAAAATATCTTCCCTGAAAGACTGCCCGCCAAAAATAGTGTTACTGCGCTGTTTACTCATGCCGTCGGTCTGTCTCATTCTTTGCTATGGCTACTCACAAGACACTTTATCCTAGTCATTTACACTAAGGAGTTTGTTTATTCTTTTCTTTGGATTCAGACTTAAAATTAATATAAACAATTTTATTTTTGACTGTGGTTTCTCAAAAATACAATGTTTTAGGATGGTTTTAAAGAAATTTATTGTAATCATGACAATCATGAAAAAATTATCAGAATTAATTAATAGATTGGTAGTATTTGTAAAATTAGTGGTGTGGACTGCACGATTAAGAGGATAAAATATATGAAGCATTAAAAATAAAAATGTGAAAAGTATAAAAGACCCAATGGAGATAAAGGTTATGCCAAACATGCTACTGTTTTACTTAGGCCAAATCCGTGTTGTTAAATTTTAATTTATAAGATGAAATGTGATAATTAAAGTTCACTGTGAAAATGAAAATGGCTTGCCCAAAGATGGCGCCAGCTTCTTGTTCTTGAAGGAATGATTAAATGTAAATAAAGGCACTTCATGGTATTTATCATTTAAATAATTATGCCAATATATTGTTTACAATATTAGTAGTGATTATTATTAAGTTATGCTTTTTTAAATTTATTTTTAATAACAATATATTACAGGAGTATGTGATAAAAAGTCAATATATTAAAGTTTGGAAAATCATTATGGATGCATCTAATGTAGATAAGTCGAATTCATACAATTTTAATTTTTCAAAAACTTTTTCATCTCCAAGAATTGAATATATACGTTTGATAGAATTCTCCTCATTTATTCATACATACAGTGTATGCTTGATAAAGCCCTTAAAATATAAAAAGGAAGCACACTCTCAACTGATATCATTGTATCTAATTATTACTTATTTTTCAATGGAGGGTACGAAAAAAAAAATACTTGCTAAAAATACTACAAATAAGAAAATCAAATTTTTCAGGGAAGAAAATAAATTCTAAATGATTATTTATTAATCATCATAATCAACAGTAAGAAGCTGCCGCCATCTATGGGCAAACCAGTAACCGACAAATTACTAAGATTACGCGGAATCATAGTGAAGAAAAGACCATATAACAGAATAGCTGAGTTCAGGAGTGAATAATTTTCTTTGTCTTAAAAATAATTTCGCAATAAATGAGCAAGTCCACACCAGGACCAAGCGGAAGGGACTAAATGAGAAAGAAGAAATCAATTAAGATCTTCAAAAAACATTTCACATATATAATATCCGTTCGAACCCAAATAAAAATTATTTCATTTTTTCACTTTTTTTTAACTTCTACCAGCTGGAATGTTCCCTCCCCATTCTCTGTGAGTCCCCCGGCAAACATGCCATCAATGTATAAAACCGCCTTCTACGGACCATGCATACTCATCTTAAAATGTCATGCGGCAAGATTAAATGTTTAGCTTATCTCTTATATTCTCATGTTGTCGTTTTTTACTGTGTTATCAACAATTAGAAAAATGCTTCCAGTAAAATATTTCAGATTCTAGCATTGAGGCGATTAAGAGGGACGTGTAAGGATTTAGGGCTTAGTGACGAACGGATTTATGAAATTGTTAATAAATACAGAATGCACAGAAGGGAGGATTGATCTTGTAGATTTGGATTTGGATGGGCATAATGGGACAAATTTGGCATCGAACTTTTGGGTTCCCTAAGCCTTTTTTAATTACTATTATCAAGAAACATTGGCTTCCTTTTTATTTATTCTCTTAATTATACAGTCCACATTACCTATGTTCAATCAATTTATTACTTATTATTACTGGCAATATAGCACTTTTTTCATCTATTAAGAATTTAAAATCCATTTTAATACAACCTTAATTCCAATTTGTCCATTAAACACTTTTAATTCATCCTATGGTTGGAGTGCTATCTTCATACCAATACTGGATATAACAGGGAATAAAATATATGCCACGGCTAGCTTACATTTTATACTCTAGCTGATTGTGCTAACCTCAATAAAAGTGTGATAAACAAGACGGAGACAAGACAGAAAAGAAATAGGGACAAGGTCGGAAGGAACAATAAAGGAAATGGAAGGAAGGCACAATCGTGGAAATGGTAGTGACGGTATCTGGGGAGGTCTTGGTAGCGTTTCACTGCCTGCCCTTCGTTTGCTCATGTTCTAGTTAAGAAGTTTTATTGGATGAAACCATGTCAATAGGGAACTCTCAAAGGAATTGGATCTTAAAAAACACAGTTGCTGCCGTTACTGTAGTTGATATACTTTTAAGTAGCTCGGGTTCTTAATAAGCTAGATTTTTATCTGAGGATTCTTAGGAATCAAGATGTACCTTGGTTACGATTGTTATATTGTAAAAATTTTAAAGTTGATCTCTCAATTCATAAATAAATGAAATGACATTAAATACATGATCTTGTAATCTGTTTCATATAAATTTGTAAAAAGACCAAATTCGAAATTGTTTAACTCATGCCTTCTTTTTTCTTAAAAAACTTAAAAAAGTATTAACAAAACTACTATCCTTTTTACTGTTCTTTACGGATGCCAAACGTGGTTCCTTAAATTAATGAAGCAATAGCTTTCCGAAATTCTGACTGAAGGATTTAGAATACTAAAGAACGCCGAATTGCAACCAGTAAATGTAATTTAGATGATAGCATTAAGACGAACAAGATGGACTACTATGCAATAGTTGCAGGGTTGGATATCTGACGTATCCCTAAAAAGATAATAAATACTAATCCGAAAGGAAAACCTCCGAGGGGTACACTGAAACGTAGGTGAGTGGATTTTGGTTTCGACGGGCGACATTGCTTTGATTTGTGTACCACAGCTATGATAATCACCTTCGACCATTCGGGTTCCCTAAGCCTTTCATTATTTTATTTTATTTTAATCTTGTAAATACTAAAATTAAAATCATCTAAAATTAAGACTCAAGTTTTATGATTATGGGCGTTTTATGATTAGCGATCGTTTTGGAACGATCTAATTATCTGAAACCCTCTATAGCCCAAAATTATACATTTTGAAGCATGGGAGCTTTCTTTTAATTATTCTCGCAATATAATAACTGTTGTTTTTACTTTGTACAGTCCCACTCAATAATGTTTCTGAAGTGACAGTCGAAAAATTATAAAGAACAATTATATTCTTTATGTAGGTAAGGTATGTATACCTATTAAAGTATACCTGAACTTACCAGGTTAAGGTTAAAAATTATTTTATAACTTGTTCCGAAAAAGATGTAAGGATTATTCATATTTATATTTTTTTTTTTCATGCCAGTAATTTTTACTTTATTTTTCCTTTAATATTTACTTTCTTTTATATACGAGTATTGATATATAAAAAATGCATATAAATAAATTAAGCTTAATACATTCAATATCTTATAAACCAATGTTGCCTCACTTATTTTACTTTAGGAAGAAAATGGCTTTGAAAGAATTAATACAAAATATGCAAATAAAATTAAGTTATTCCCTCAAGTGGAGCGCCCATTCTCTTTTCGCAGTTTCCCATAAATTTAAATAAGAGCGAAAAGCTACTAAAAACTATTGAACCTAAAGCATAATTTAATCAGAGCGCGCTTTTGTTATTTACATTTTCCATCATTAGCAATGCAAATATATTTTTTTTATAAAACCAAAATCTATCTAAAAATATCAGAGGGAATACGAAAGATACATAATTTAGAAAAAATATTAAAGTAAATTTGTAAAACAGTAAACAAAATTTTTAAAAAATACAATAAGAAAAAATATACATTGTGTGGAGGGATTTGGGTACGGAAACATATTCAGTGCCGATCCAGACTATACGATGGGCGTTTCATCTTGTTGTACTAATTAGACCTTGAAATCAGGTTAGCAGATATTCGGAAGTTTATGTATATAAAACGCAGACGACATTGCGGTCCTAGGAAGTATCCAAGGCATTGTAAGACTTGCTAAGGCTAATAAGAGAAACAGACGAAATCGGCTTCTCAGTAAATGGAGATAAAACTAAGTATATGATTGTACTACAAATCCAGCCTAACGACTTGGTCTGCGAGGATGCCAAATCGTTTCCGAAAGAAGATAGTTTCAAATACCTCGGTCCCACAATATCATCAAGAAATGGTCAATGCACTGAGAAGGAACCTATTCCATACACTCATACCCTAGTATGAATCTTCATAATCTTCTCTCTGTCAAGAGAACTACGAGACCTGGGCTCAACAGAATCGAGAGATTTGTCCTCCCTAAAATTACAGGACCCACCTGCGATCCGATCCTTAACACATGAAAGAGGAGAGCTAACAAGAAACTGTTTGTAGAGACTGGACAGTCAACATCTCATGATAGCAAGGCAATGAGGTTAAGATGGGCGAGATATGAATTTCGAAGCAATACATATACACTATAAGGAATACCAGTGTAGTTGACAAGAAACTACTTAGGAGGCCAAAAAGCAGATGAATAGACATAATCGACTAAGATGCGAACAAACTGCATGCAGAGAATCGGAAAGCAGTAGCCCAAGACAGGCAAGCGTGGAGAAGACAGATTTGGATGACCGAAGATCTACAAGGTCTATAGAGCCAGCCAAAGAAAAATGTATGGAAGTTCAAGTTTTGGATTATGAGTGCATCGACGTTTTGAGAAAACCTAATTTTCTTTTTTTTCTACACACTCCATCACTTAAGTTATTTGATTAAATGGAGTTATAAGAAAATTCTAAGTACATTTATGTTTAGAAAATATATCCATATAGTATATCTAGTTTACTTTTCATTTTCTATTATATGTTTGAATTTCAATTCTCTGATAGATAGCTAAGTTCTATAGAGATCTCTTATGTCGATTTTTAAAGCAAACAAAAGTCAGAGTGGAACATAATACAAGTTGCATCGATAATTTCAATCTTCTTGAGTGAAATTTTCCTTTGATAAGACGACAGTGTTACTTCCTCGACAAACTGCTCGGAGCGACAAAAGTGCGGTGAAGTTAAGTGAAACCCCGACAGATGGCAGCAGAGTGTGATGTAATTAATTTTATTACATTGTCATTAAACTTTCAGGCGATGTTTATGTGGGTATTTTCGATACCAATTAATATTTAACTTGGTCTCAATAAATAATTATCATTAATATCAGGCTTTTGACTTGTTATTAACTATTTAGAATTTGATATTTAATTAGTTTTTTCTTTAGCAATAATCGCATTGTACATTTTTTTTATCTGTTAATTTAATAAAACTACAGAAGGTAAATGAAAAAAAACTCTGAAAATTGTTCCAGTAGAAGTACCATTTTGATGCATAATGAAGAGAACAAATAAATATTTTTGAGATAATTTATTATTCCCTTAGTGGTGAATTAATTCTAGGCAGTATGTTAAACAGATGAACAACCTCAGATATTAAACCGAACTTGTTTTTTTTATTGTATTCAATGAAAAAATAACACATAAAAATGATAGATATAATTGAAATGTAATTATTTTGACTATTAGAGAGTTGTGAATGCAATACAGTTTTTAAGCTAGATAAGTACCATATGAACTGATCTCAAGTGATACAACTTAAAATTCAATTAATAACTACTTAAATGAAAATAAAGTAAAAAAATAAATAAAAACAATTATTAAAAAAATAAATGAAAGGATTTTGAAGTGAATAATATAGCTGTAAATTCACAATTAGCAAATTAATATAATAATGAAAATATAAATATAAAATATGCAAAAAATGCATATTATGATAAAAATAAGGATCTGCTAATATCTATTACTAAGCACACACATACATTGCTAATTCTAATTGTAACATAATAAATAATGTGCAGTTAAAAAAAATCAATTATTAGGAATCATAAAAGAAAGTACTCAGTTACATTTTTTTTTTTTTTGGTTGATTTATTTGTTAGTTCTTCTGGTAAGCGATTGAACAGATATGATATTGTATAGTTTAAGGCACGCTTAGCAAATTTATTGTTTAGGGTGGTTCAAAAATTTAATTTTTTTTTAACTTCTTTTTAGATATATTATTTCTTTTCTAAATAAATAATTATCCATAAATTTAAAAATAATTCTATAAAACTAAAATACTTTTGGTCTAGTTAGGTTTCTAACATTACAAATAAAAAACGAAGTGTTACTTAAAAATTCTAAACATTAAAGTTGAAACATTTTGCATGATGCACAACTTTTACTTACCACTCCACTTTAAATTTATTAAAAATACCGGGTGTCCAATAATACTGGTCTACTACCAAACCTCAACAATTTTTGAAATTTCGTTTTGGTCTTTCCTGGGTCATAAACAATAGCTTGTAAACTATCTTTTGAGGGTATCATATATTTGAGTCTGCCTCCAATGCACTTGGAATATTAAAGGGGATGGGATACTTCTGTCTAATGGTGTTAAAAGTAAATCGTGTTTTAAGGCAAATACATACCGAGCGATTTTTTGATCGGGCGTATGCGAAACGCATTAAAAACCGATTTTTTTTTTTTACCATTTTCGTTAAACGTTGCTGTAAAAGGAACAAAATTGTAGAATTAAATTTTCTGTAATAATCCGTCATTACTTTTTTTTCCTAGACCGGCCAAAGAGACTTGACAACATTTTATGTAAATTTAAACCTACCAGGAGTTGTCAAATGACTTACAAAAAAAAAATCTAAGCATAGAAAGAAATTTTATCCAATTGGATAGTAATTTTTATTCATGTGTAGAAAAATTTTATTTACATTTTAGCACATTTTTTATAAATTACAGTATTTTGCCTTGCACATTTTTAACATACATATTTTTTATAACTTGTCTTTGATATTTTTGGAGATGAATGTACTAAATATAAAACTAAAGGATCGACGCTATAAATCAAACGGGATGACAACATTAAGAATATAAATTAAAAAAATATATATAAATCATACCACAGAATATTGTTAGTTCTGTTCACTTAGTTAAAACTAGCACTTATAGCACATAATAATCTCTATTATACTCTGTGAATTTCAATACCCTTCGTTCGGATTGCAAGGCCATTCTATCGTGCAAATAATGTTAGGCATTTGTTCCAATCATTCGTTCACTTACACTACATGTTCACAATTAAACCAAGGATTCGTAAAAAATTTTCAAGAGTATGCTTCCGAAGAATTTAGCCGTGATTAAATTGAATCGTTCAAATGGTCAAGTGACCGCTCGTGGTGAACATAATTGATAAAATAGGTGAGGGAAAAATAGTAAGGAAGGAGAGGAAAGATGGTAGAAAACAAAACAAAAAGTAGTAGTAAATAACTATAAATTCAACTAACTATTAATAAGAAATAAGATATACGTGAAAATAAATATTAAAAATAAGTAATATAAATAAATTTTACGGAAATGAGAACAGAATAATGAATTGTAGAGAGGCTTGTAAAGCGGATCGGTAAACACAAGTAATAGCGGGAATAGTGGAAATGAGTGCACATTAAAAACAAAAAAAAATCTTAAACTAAATTCCTGCCGAAACGTTGGCACTAATTTATTACTAAAAAATATTTATTGAAAAATGGATTACTGATAACTGTTTAATAAGTTGTGTTCTTTCCTGACCGCACCCCCAATCTTCTTCTGCACATATACAATCCGACGGTCAACTTATCATTAGAAATTTAAAAAAAAAATAAAGAGGTTTGGTTGGAGGGATAAAATATATAATGGGACACCCTTTATAGGAAAAGGAAGCAAAAATTGACTGTTGTCATAAAAACCCTGGCAATATAAACTTACAGGCAAACACATAAGACCGGTACGGACTTAATATAAGAAATGACATTAATTCAAACATTTATTAACTGTTATGTAGTTAATAACTCAATATAATTTATATAATGATAAATTATAAATCAATAAACCAGTGTGTAAAAAATTAATATTAGTACTTCTACCAGGAATTATTTTTATTTTTTCTCTTGAGATAAGAAAATAAAAAAGTGGAAAAATATTATAAATATAAGAAAAGACCTTTGGGAGAGAGTGGATTTGAAAGAAATTGAAGATTGCCTCGACTACAAAACGTCTCATGCATAAAGGTTCCATACATAGGTAATGCCTTAGTGATTTCATCTTCCCTTATTCATACACTCTCAAGGGAAGGCTAAACTTGATTGAATTTATATTATATTTGTAGTAGACAATGTTTCGTTTTTCTTAAACAAGAAGTAAAATGAATATTTTTTTTTTGTTTACGCACCAGATCAAATAATTGCAGATTTTTATTGGTTTTAATAATGATTATGAAAGTAATCGTTAAAAGCAATAAATATATTACAAGAACAAAGACAATTATCACTTCCGGTTTAAAATTATTTTGATCATAAATTAGTTATGTTTATAATAAGTCACTTTTTAATTGTCATAATAGGTAACAGCTTGCGCATGTAAAGGTTATTATTAAAATTAAATGAAGATTTTACAATCTTTAAATTACACCGTAATGTTCAATGAATATTTTGATTATATTTATCTCCCTTTCATGAAATATGCAATAGTTAATATTTTAAAACTAACCCAGAACCAATATCGAAGCATCCAGTATTGAACTTTGTTTCATTTTCTCAATCTTTATGTTGGATTACTATTGGAATGTTCTGAAACAAAGTTTTTTTTTTTTTTTTCTTTTTTTTCTTTTAGCCAGTTTGAGACAAACAGGACATATCACAAACATGATTACGATGGAAAAATATTTGAATCGGCCATTCAACAAAAAATCAGGTGTACAAAATTTAAATTTATGTTACTCTAACCTAATAAGCACATAAGACATAATTAATAGCACTACATATAAATAGGGTTGTAGGACACACTGTAGTAGACAATTGTAAATAATGTTTGAATTTTAATAGTTATTAATCTTAAATTCTACTATTTTTTTAATAATTAGTTTAAGAAATTCTTTCAGTCATACTCTACAATGAAAAAACTGTTTTTTTCATTCTAAACAGTTTTCTATGTAAACAATAAAGTAGCGAAACGTTTACTTAATCATCTTTTTGTTTTAAATAAATGTTTCAAAAATGAGAAAAAAAAAGAATATGATATGTCGTACACCGACCAATGTACTCGCTATAATTGTTTCAAAGTTAATATAGAACCGTCACTAAATTAGGGTTTTAGTTGGAAGGGCCTTTCAGAATGAAAAAGATACGTCAGACCTGAGATAGTACACCTCACCTCAAGAAACAAACCAAATAGTGATATTAAATAAGACCTAGGAGGTCTTACTGTCAAGAATTACTCGATAACAAATAGTCTCAGAGCTCAGGGGAAATAAATAAGTTTTTCACCGCAACTTTTGACAACTTTAAGGAAAACTATGTTAACTTGCTTGTCAAAACATAACAAAAATTAAATTTTCAATCCGAACTTTAAATTGTTTAAACACTAAAAAACTAAATAGAGAATCATTTAAAGTAAAGTAAATTTACAAAAATATGAGCCCTAATAGAGCTGTTTACGAGATTGCAGTTTTTTGAAAAACAAAAGTTTTCCAAAGAAATGTAGAGTCAATACTTTGTGAATTAATTTTAGCAAAAATCGTGAAAACTACTTCTCCTACGAAAAGCGTACATATGTCTATTAGCTCTCACTGTAGGAGCAGTAGAGGTTTTCATCATATTCGCTATAATAAGTTTGCAAAATTTTACTTCAATATTAGTTACATTTACTGTATCTCTTATATTATACATAAAAATTAAACTTTTTCTGAGAAAAATAACGCACAATTTATTTTTTGCTTCCTTTTTTTACTCCCGGTACGACGGCTGGCCGCTATCAATTTCAACTCTAAACTGCATACAGTTGTCATTAAATTAATAAAAAATTGGAGTGAAATAACTTCTTTTGTTATTCTCTTGGAATATTGGTAATGCTCGATATTTCTCATTTTCAAAATTATTCGGGTCTGGTTTGATTCACCGAAATCTGAACTTCATAATTGACAATGTATAACTTCAATGACCCATATGTTGCTCGTTTGGCCGACAGCAGACATCAATCCTTCCAAAATCGAGTTTAAGACCAACAAAACTCTTCTGCTTCTGCCCTCTCTTCAGTTCCTGGTTATCCTCCTTGGCGTCCAAAAAAATATGACCTTTTTTCTGAAACTTTATAGTAATGCTATTGGAGATCTACCAATGGATAATTTCATGACTAGTCTCTGGCATGCCACATTTAACTGGTTGTATTTTGTAATTAATGCTGTAAATTTCAATAAATATTTTTTTTTTTTTTGTGTATTATTACATTCTTTTATATTCCTAGAAAATAGTAATATGGTTCATAGTGATCATTAACTCCATACTTTTAAATAAATAAATTAACTTATATCAAAATAAGAAAAATAAGTGAAAGTAAACAAATTTTAACTAATTTTGTTTTATTTATTTAATGTAATTTAAAACTGTATAAATAATAAATACAATAAGTAAATCTGTGGACTGTTTCATTTACAATTGAAAATCTTGGGAAGGAACCACCCATTGGTGGTATTTCAAACATTAATTTAAATTAGAAGGTCCCGTGCCCATCTTCTTTTCAGACACCTCGGAGGATTATCAGGGATTGTTAAGGATGAGAGATTAAGAACTAATGGGTTAGGATTGATAAGGAGTTTGGAATAAAAAAAAGCATATCTGTTTTGGGCCAAATCTGCAACGAATGGGATGTTAATGTCTTTGTGGATAAGTTTATTTGTAACATAATAAGGAGCATCAAGGATTTTACGTAGGATTTTGTATTGTAAGGGTTGGATGCGGGAGGAATTTGATGGTTTGGTAGAGCTCCAAAGCTCAATTCCATATGTGCAAATTGGTCTGATTATCGTTGTGTATAATAATTTTTTGTGGTGGATGGGAAGTTTAGAGCGTTTGTCAAGAAGGTGTTGTATCAATCGAAATCTACGAGCAGTTTCTTGTCGTTTCAATCTTGTATGTGGATTCCATGTAAGTCTCTTGTCAAGATGGAACCCTAAGTATCGAATCTGTTCAACTGGCGTTATAATGCAGTATTTAGAAAGGATACTGTAGGACAGGAGGGTAACTAAAATTAGGATCATATCTTAAACACAATTATTCCCCACTTGTAGAGGAAAGAGCAGAAACGAAATAACTAACTAGACAATATTTCTTCTGTACTTTACAGGTGTGAAACGTAGCCAAATAGATAGAAAGGTCTTCGAAACAAGGATATTCTCATTTCAGAAAAGATAAATCCTTTGTTTATACAATAGGGATCGACACCAAACTTTCAGGTCCCTACGCTTATTTATTAGATATAATTACATGAGAATATTTTAAAAATATAAATAATATACTGTATAATGCATCTTGCATGGTCTAACTTAACGGTAACTCATTTGCAAAACCGGTTGCTAATTTTAAAGTTTGCTACTTGCTAGGAAGTCTATAATTGTTGAAGTATCGTGATCGGTGAAAGTTGGACACACGGATGGACAGGCACGCTAACACTTGGCACAAATTGTATTATTAGAAACAGGAACAGATTGGTGAATAAAGATTACACTGACTTATCTGCTATTACCTGCGGAAATTTGTTATTCAAAATGTCGTTACTATCTTCATTCTTAATTTATTTTCTTCACGATACGTTTTTCCTATCCTATAAAGTTTTGTTAACTATTGCAACCTGTTAACCTACAGGCGAATCTTTTTTGACACATAAGCTGACAGGAATGGTTTGAAAAGCATAGTTAGGCGCTCTATTAGGTAAAATCATTTAGAATAGCACCTCCTAATAGAAAGTACCTCCCTACTAGAATAGTACTCCTACTAGATTAGTACCTCCCTTAGAAAACCATATTCAAACAAGGGACTGGTAAACTGCGAACTTTCCAAGAATTTCAACAATAAGATTCTCGACCAGAACCTCAATCCCTTCCAAACCACATCGTTCAATTCCCTAATACCTGTAGAGCCAATTCCAGCTCTTGGTATTTCATCACAATCTGAAGAATTCAGACCATCTACGGGACATTTCAGCCTTCGATTCTTTATTATCTGGATTTTAAATAAAACTGGCTTAGCGTATACATTAATAAAACTAAGAATTTTTTTTCAATTCTAAATTAGTTATGTTGGTTTCAATTACAACATATTAAAAAAAAAAACTGTACCGATACAACCCATGGAGGGTCAGGGGAGCAGTACTTTGTAAGGAAGTATTACTACTAGACCAACGGTTGTGTAACGAGGCGATTCAGAATCACGCTGGACCGCCAGATTTTTACATAATTAAGGATACCCACTTTATTAAGCAGTGTGGACCCAGTGAATGGTCGTCGTAGTACAATTGCGATATTGCTGATGATACAGCTGATGCAGACAGTCTTCAATAACAATAGTGATCAATTAAATTTATATGTTTTGTGATGGCATACATAAGTTGTTTGTGATATGCGACCTCTATCAAACTCGTGTAGCAAAAAGACAAAAGTGGGTAAGACAAAGATTCATATTGTACTGAAAATAACTTACCCTTATTCTTGGAAAGCAAGAGAACAGAGGTACTGTATGAGGTAATATACTAATATATCTATTAATATTAGTAATCATTATATGATTATTATAATTATAAATTATATATTATTGGAGTTCTATGAATGGGTAGATTCACCACATGTTTGTATCATGTCACTATCTCACCTACTGCAAATTTACTTGTTGTATATATGTTATACAGTTGTAAATAACAATAAATAAGTGATTAAAAAAAATTATATGTTAATTATAAATTAAATCAGTACCACTAAAACCCATGGAGAGTCCGAGGTGCAGCACTTTGTAAGAAAAGACTCTTACTAGACCAACGGTTGTACAACATTTGATTGTGATATAATTTGGTCAGAATCACGCTCGACCGCCAAATTTTTTTCGACTACAGGACTGACTCAAACGCTAGTAATCCAATGTCTTACCAATGAGCTACCCAATCTCACAATTACACACTATTATATTTAATTATACATGGTCTTAAGGAAAAGTGTACAATCAGCTTAAGGTTCCGAGGGAGTTAAGACATCATCTACATTGGCTGAATCATTACTGAAGCAGCATTAGTTATATCACATGAAAATACAGAATAAAAATAGACATTTATCAACGTGTTGGCCAACTTGATTTGTTTTCAACCAACAAAGCTGAGAAACCTAATCGCCCTCTTTTGGGAATACTCCCTTTAGTAAGTAGTTGCTAATCCAATTCATTGCTTGTCGTACGCCTGTAACTTCAAAAAATATATTTTATATTAATTTTTGGTGGTTATTGGTTAGTAAATTAGGTCATTAAACTTGCATTAACTAAAAAAAAACGACCATTTTAAAATCTTATGACGCACAAGCAGTTGATTTCACTATATTCTGAGCTAATCCGACTCGGTTAAATTATAAATATAATTTTAACCCCGTTTCCGTTCCGAAATTTAGTCATACGCTTCATATTAAGGGGGTTTCGTTAATACTGCATACCATTTCCAGATCCACCGTTCTATAAACATTTTGGCTTACTTCCCGAAATGAAATTCCCATTACAGAAGATGAGGTATATTTAGAGATTAGTACCTGGCAACGGTAGTCATGATGTATCAATTTATTCACTTCTGAATTAATTTAATTCAACTTCAAATAGTAGATTTTTAGTTTGAAAGTCTTAAATATATCTTGTATAACTGAAACTGATATCTATATGTAGATAAGAAAGTTTATCGCGATTTTGAGGATATTTTAGAGAAAAAAAATTGAGGTTAAGTTACTTTCTTTTATTTTCCAGGACGATCAACTTAGTCATTAAGTCATTTTTAGATTTCCTTTTATTTGTAGTTCTAATTTGTTTTGATGTTTTTGTAGATTGGTAGTGTAAGTTTTTACGACTATTGACATTAAATCGTAGTAATTTCCTGCTTTGC
>NW_027115565.1:407261-408035 GCF_000696795.3 Halyomorpha halys
GATGAAGAAAAAAATACTACACAAAATTATTCTATAAAATTCTCTGATGGATTTAATTACACTTTCCCTCTATCCCCTATATTTAATTATCTTTCCTCTTGACATAATATTTATTTATTTAACCTTTGATTTGTTCTTTATGCTCTAAAAGTATTTAATTCATTGTTGAAACAATCAAACCTTATTTAATATATTGATATAACACTGAATTGGACGTGGGGTATAGAAGTGATATAGAACCAACAAACTATCATACATTTTAGAAACGGGGACAAAAGCACAAAAACTGTTTTTATTATAAACTGACAATGATTTTTGGGATTAATTTCACCTTTGACAATTTCGTAACAGAAAAAAATTAAAGACTACACTAATTAGAGATAGCTTCAGGATAAAATATGAAAGAACCGTCGATCAATTTGACCAAATAGGTTAATTCGATCTGATTTGAACGGATTTTGATAAATTTACTATTTATCATTCAATATTTACTATGTAGTTTAATGGAAGGAAGATGTCCGTTTGGGACTAAAAGCAACTTAAAATAATACAAAAAATATTTTATTTGCTTTCCAACCTTAACCGAACTAGCTTTCTTTTTTTAATCACTAATTTATTTTCCTACACTAGGAAGTTTATTTGTTGTGTATTTTAATGTTAACGTGAAGATAATTCCACTGAAGTTTCTTATAAAAAGGAAATATTTAATTACAACTGTTTAAACAATATATTAACTTAACTCAATAACCTTTTAGATACATTGTTAGATAAAAT
>NW_027115565.1:408107-422946 GCF_000696795.3 Halyomorpha halys
TTGAATTAGTGGACCAATTTACGTGGTTATTTTTTCAAAATGTTCCATTTCGCCATGTAAAGGTTTAAAGAAAATTAAATCTCCGGATTTTGGAGTAGAAAAAAGTTATGAACAAAATTGAGTATTTATAGTTTGTAGTTCGGATAGTAAAAGTTTTTTTCACTGTTATTGTCTCTTTGCGAGCTATAAAAAAAAAAACATTACTGATTTTATTAAGCTATATTATATTTACGAAAAAACATTATTTGGTTCGGTGTAAAGCAGGTCAGAATTTTTTTGTTTTTTAAGTAAATCATATTTTTTTTTAGATTCGTCTCAAATTACCAAATACCATTTATCAAAGAAATTAAAAATTAGAAATTTTTCACTTCGAATTATTTGGAGGATTGTTTTCTTCCTGTTGCTATTCTTCATATAATCGTTCATAACTTCTGTGAATTTTATCCCAAGGCGAAAATGTTGGACTAAAAACTTATATTTTCAGATTTTTTCGAAAATTCGAATTTATGGGTTGAGTATGGGGAAGGTTATTGGGTATTTATGGGTTTCTCGAGGTGCTAAAAACGAATGTCAACTTTGTTTCACTCCTAAAAAATCTTTAATCACACTTCCATAGATCAGTCGTTCCGAATTGTTTCTATATAGTACTAATATTGAAGCACAATGATTATATATATGACAATATCATAGATAATCAAATTGTCTGAAAGAAAAAGAAAAAAAATCAACTAAATTGGAAGGTTTAAACATAATTAAATCCTCAAATTCTCAAATAGAAAAAAAGTATAATTTTAATAAAAATCTGTTTTACTCTTTACAGCATGTATCGTTTCAATCTATGCTACCTAACCGTATAATAAAATATTTTTAAATGTTTAATTATAACTAAACACAATAATTATATTAAACTATCAATAACGTCCACTAACTCTATATAAATCCTCATTTATATATTCTAACAATTTTATTCATTGATGCTATCATCATTATCTCATTCTAATTTTACAATTCAGGTTAATTTCACTCACGAGTTATTTCAGGCTCTTTGTTATTGAGACATAAATTAAATTTCTGATTCACCTACTGTTTGTTCCTCAAACCGTTCTCATATAACAAACTCCGTGCTCGAAGTTCACTGAATAGAGGGAAAAAAAATAAAGCGTGGATATGTAACCCGGGAATGGAATTGTAATTGGTTGGAAAACTAAACGAATCGTTTCCTCCGCAAATGGATGAGGCATGGAAAAGTCTGTTGTTTCAGGGAAATGTAAATGAGTGAACTGGGAATAGGTTTCTCCATTTGTTCCACCCCTGCCTCCATTGGCTTTATATCCACATCTAAACCATTATCAATCATTCATTTTTACATTCACCGCTTTCTTTTTGAATGATCACTATTTCTGATCCATTCAACCGATCATTTGGTGTAGATAAGAGCAAAAAAATAATCTACTGTTTTTTTATTGTTTTTTTTTTGTTTTTTTAGTGGGAACTATTGAATTCTTTGAGCTTACTGTAATTTCAGTAAAGCTTGCTTAAAAACATTTCTGCATTCAAAGCTGCCTTTGATTGGTTGTATCGCCCATTAACAGAAAATTCTTCTCCTGGAGACCAGCTTAATTAGATAGAACTTACAAGTTTGATGTTTTTCGACCACTTTCCAAAAAAGTTGGGATATGTAGCTTTAAATCATCTTTCTACTTGGTCCATGAAATATTATTTTGCATTTATAAGTTTCAATTAGTTAGTTTTGATGTCTGCTACTAGTACGAAAATATATGTTAGTTTAATTAAGTTTATAATGTAATAATTGTTTATTTTTTTCACAAAATTTAAAGTTAAATTGCTTGGGAAGAGGTTTAGCAACAAAAACAATAATTTAATGGAAAACTAACAACGCGACACTAAAATAAACATTTTTGTTGAACTGCTACTTCTACTTCATCAACCCTACTACAATTTTGGTTAGGTATAAAAAAGATACGAAAAAGGTTGTTTGACTTAAAAAAAAAAATTCCCCTGTATTTTCAAAATTAACTCACTTTTGTATCAAAAACGTATAGTAAGAGTTAAAAAAAAAAAACAGTATGCGGTACTTTAAACATATTAACGGTAAGTTGAACCTCCGCATTGGAAAATATGAATTAGTTGTAACATATTTAGCGTTAACCACAAAAAAATATTCGTAAATTAATAATTCTTGAAGACTTGACACAGAAAACCTACAACCTCGGATTTTAACAACGCCGTAAATAAATTCAACAGAGAGTGTTTCAAAACATGGTCGAGGATAGTTAATGTATGGTGTAGGTGAGGTAAAAAAAGAAAGAAAATTTGCAGTGAAAAAAGTATATTAAGAAAAATTATAGACAAGAAGGAAAGTTATGGAAAATCGAAACAAAAAAAATCACTGCGGGTTTTACAATGAATAATAGTGTATAGTTAAATTTAATAGCGAGTACGGCTGAAAGGATTACTCTCTTTAATAATCGACGAGGTGTCGACGAGCTAGTCTTCAGTCCCCATATTATGAGGCGATCTATGGTATTAAATGAAGGGACTTACAGATTGAAGAGGCGGAATAATCTAGGAGCTTCTAGACCTTTATCTGCTGGGCGAACACCGGCGTCTATTGTAAAGGCGAAGTCGAGGCAGTTTCTGGTGACGGCCTGAGCAGTCGGAACTTCCAGCTTGTCCGGTGGGCTTCGGAGACAACAGCGATGCGTCCCCCATACGATTCAAACCTTAAGTGGCTAGGCGGGGTAAAGCGCTCTTTAGCGGCAGTAAACTGAATTATTTAAATCGAATCATGTAGTTCGTGGAATTTCGAAGGCGATGGAGCAAAAATTGAATGAAAGTTATTGACTACTTAACACTTAATCTAGAGTACAGACACTTTTCAAATTATTTCTCTACCTGTTATTTCCTGTACAATTAGGTTCTGTCCATCTGACTTATACTCTCCGTCCGATTAACTACTACGTTTGACAAGCCCTTCTTTATCAGAGCTGCCCCACACTTTAACTGTGTTTGTACGAAGTGCATCTTCAACTGAGAGCCAGATGCTACTCACTTAAGAATACTGGTTGGGTTATAGAGTGGACTGTACTTTGCTTGAAGTACTTGAAAGTGTACAAAGATGAATTTATTGGCATGTTACACAAGAGAGTTTAGCCAAAAGGAACATGTGAATTTTAATTCTTTAATATTGAGGTGAGGGGAGTGAAAATGAATCATCGATGCGTCGTTAGGCAGATAGATCAGGTTATTGCATTAAAAATGAAACAGAATGCACTAGGTGGACATTTATTTTAGCATCCTCTCTATTCTTGTTTTGTTTTCTCTTGCTGTTACTCTCATCTTCCTCAATCAGGAAGCCGCTTCTCTAAGTTACTCTTCCATCGTAATCTTCATAGAAGACGTAAAGAAAGACAGATAGAAAAAATATGGCTATCTCCCCTGCTTTGGGCCACAGCTCGCCAGTAAGTGTCTTTTCTTATCTTGGTTATATAGGACGCTGGTGTTACTTACTGCAATTAGCCATTTGCTTATAGGGTGAGGGAAGGTCACCTTGTTTCAAATCTTCTGTTAAAACTGTTTACTGTTCCTTCTACCATACATCATGCACCAACAGTACCTCTTCCTGATCCCTTACTTTATACTACTTTTTCCTTTTCCAAAAATAATAAATATTATATTGTACATATGTTAGGTATTATTTTTAAATATTGGAAGAAAACTGTTTTGTACTATAAAACAATACTTATAATTATATAATTATACTGACTGTTTTAAGCAAGCAAGGCCTCACTGCTTTGGCCAATATATTGTGTAATAACAAACTGCTTTAAAAAAAATTCACGTTAAATAATTAATTTAAATTTAATTTTTCTTTAATTTCATGAATGAAGTGATTTTTTTAAGGTAGGCTGTTTTTAACTTGTATTAGGTCTTTTGGTTTTTTCATTAATAACAACTAATGTATACCCAATATTCACATAGCATATGTGTACATACATCTCAACCACTGTTGAGGTGTATATATTTTAAGACGATATCATAATCAACACAATTGGTTCAAAATTCCATTTCCCATAAGGATCCATCGTCTGGACCATGCCATATATTTATAGAAGAGTCATTATCATTGTTTTAATCTCCCGATTCTTACGGAAAATACAATTCTAAAAAGATTTATTTTCATAATGTTTGTTTTATTGTTAAAAAACGTCCTATTCCATTCCATCTAAAATTCCTTAAAGAAAAACTGAAGAAGTGTTAGAAAATTTACGGACCATAAAAGATAGACCATTTGTAACTCTAAGGTGTGTAACGTTCGGAGAGATGAAAATTGCATACTGGGACATCCTGTATACAGATGTCAAGATAAACTATAGGGCATTATTCATAACCATCAAGTTTAACTAGGATACTTTTACAGTTGCTGGGTCTTATTGCTTTCTGGAAATATACGGAAAGGGGAATGGCATAGGACAAACAGTTTGTAAAATATACTTTTAATAAGTAGGTGTTCCGGTCGGATTGAAGAGCACTGGATCCTGATTGGTTGAATGACCGCGGCTTTAACCAATGGCGTGGCAGCTAAGGGGATTTCACGCCCTAGAGAACGCCCCCTTTCGCCTCAGCTTCCTCACGATATTGGCGGCTTACAGTTGCCAAGTTCAAGTTCTCTTGATCATTCCCTATGCTTTATTGCTTCCTTGCCAATCCTCTGTGAGCTAATAACCATTAGTTTAGGAAGAAAGAGGAAGGCAAACATCTCTAGCTTCAAAGGCATTAGAGACTGTAACGTATTGGAAGACTGAGGAACAAATTAAATATGGTGAAGGAGAAAACAGCCACTTCTGAAATTGATCAATAACATGAATATCCAAAACTGAAATTTTTGTAATAAAGCCTTATATTTTTATATTATTGCTACTATTAACTACCCTATATATAATGTACATAGAGATATATAGCTAATTAAATTTCCATAATATGTATTTCATTTTCAAACGTTTTCCAAAAAATCAGTTTCAATCATTTTTTTTTTTTTGTTTGTTACAGGTAAGAATCAACATTTTGCACATTACCTACATTTGTTGGTAAGTTCTTTTGTGGATCAGCGATTCTGAAAACTAAGGAGATTCCTAAAATAATTTCTGATTAGTACAGAATAAAATTAAGATCACACTAATAATTACGATAATTGTACTCAAACAATTGACATATGTATGCTGTAGTTTTTTGTTATTTCAACTATTTATAAATAAAATTTTCAGAGAAAATTAAAATATTTGTTAATATAAAAATGGAGTTGAAAAATTATTCACAAAATTTAGGCTTATTTTTTCAAACATCTTAAAAATCTAATCGTTATTAACTGTTTTGTAATTTTAAAAATCTCATTTTATTTTTTAACTTCCAAAATTGTGTTTAATTGCTATTTAAATTATTTTAGGATTTTCCGTTCAATTGCTCAGGTATGCTTTTATATATCTTTCTTCTAAATTATTTGTCAATTAAGAAAAATGTTCAGAGTATTATTTATTTGAGTCTTACAGCAGACTTATTTTAGTTAGTTAGTTTATTTTACAGTCTGATAAAATCATACTAATATTGTATTTGTGTATTACGAAGTAATGATTTTTATATGAATTGAGTTGATGATCTGTTATAGAGTAATATATTTTATTAACATGCTGCATATGTGATATTATTCTTAAATAGTCCTTATGAAATTTCTTCGCAGTAGCTTCATAAAAGCTAGCAGTCTGATTATTTTGTAAACTATTAGATAATTTTCGAGATGTCTGAGTAGAAGGAAAGTTGTCAGTTAATTATATTTTAAAGAAATATTATAGATATCAATTCTCCATAATAGTCACCTTAATTTTTAATTTTTGAAATTCATTTTAAACAGGATCGGTGGGAGGTAGTTGCTAAGTATTCAAGTAGAGTGCACTATCGACGACGGCTGCAGTCGGCTAGAATCGCCAATAGTCGGCCGGAATCGACTACACTCGGAAGCGTTCGGCACACTGCGGCAGGTACCTGTTGATGCCACGCCCACTAGGTCAAGGCTCTGACGTCATCACCCCATTCAGCCACTACCTGTCGGATACTTGTCCCACCAGCTGTTCCTCCCTACTCCCTCATTACCTTTTGAAGTTGTTACTAAAATTCATACATTAATGACCAAAATAAAAATTTTAAAAATATAAATGATAAAAAACAATAATAATAATAATAAAGACCTAATGAACCCGATACCACCAAACGCTCTCTGCATACATCCTTCCTGTGATAACCCTCCAAACCCAATTCCACAAAATCTCTTTTAACGCAATCCTCCCATCTACGTTTCGGTCTAACCCTCGGACGTCTACCTGTTGGTTCAGTGTTAAGTTACATTTTAGGGATCCGCTCGTTACTAAGTCCTACAACCTTACAAGTCTATCTAATTTTTTAGTTTTTCGCCAGAAGACACGAGCTAAGCAGTTTCGAAATCGAAAAATAACAAGCATTTCCCACCTTCAACCTAGCTTTTATTTCCTCATCAATTTCGTTTTTTCTAGTTACCATAGAACCTAAATACTTAAACCTATCTACCCGTTCAAACATATTTTCTCCTATATCTATATCACCGAAATTGCTCGCGTTTCTACTGCTAACCATGTATTTTTTATTAGTATTTATATCAAGACCTAGTTCCTTACTGGAGTTTATTAGCGTGGTTGTATTAAGTTCTATAGTTCCTTTGTCATCACCCAATAATACCAAATCATCTGCATACCCAAGCAGGTATTTTACCACCCAAAGTTAAACCCTTTTCGGTATTCATCACACTTTTAATGGCGTATTCTAGTGCTAGATTAAATATAGCAATAAGGAATCACCTTGTTTTAAACCCGACCGGACCTGGAATTTCTCAGAATAATGATTACCGTATTAAACGTTTCGGTCATAAACTAACGTACAAGATTTCCCAACTTCTTTGGTATTCCCTGCTCGATCAGAATATTATACAGCTTCTGGCGGTCAATAGAATCGTAAGCTTTTTGGAAATCTATATAAAGCTGATGAACTACCCCGTTGTATTCCAGTTTTTTCTGTAAGATTTGCCGTCATGAAAAAATGTGATCAATAGTTGAAAAAAACAAACAATTGTATCGTATATTATAAAAGAAATGCCACCTTCTTTAAGAGTTAAGTTTATAACCTGTCTGGCTACACTTAATCTATGTTTCAGAATATTCCTTTGTTCTCAGGATATATATTTTATTTAAATACAACATAATAATAATAAAACATATTTAATTAAGATTAAATAATTTTGTTCCATTATTTCAATAATGTAGTAATTATTCAAAATAAATATTGGTGATTAAGTTAAGTATTCTAAACTGCATCGTAATAAACTGAACACAATTTTCTTGAAAATGATGTGGAATTTGGTTTTCTTAAAAAAAAAATTTGTAAATCGCGCACCATTTTCCTTTTCGTTAAATCAAGAATTGAAAAGCCGCCTCATATTGTTCTAGAAAAAAACCACTCTACTTATTTTTGAAGAAACATTTGTTGGGTTTTTTAAGATCTAAAAGGTACTGATAAAAACTTTCACTTGGTATTCAATGTTTGTTGGAGGGTATGGGAATTCGATCATTGCTTTTAAGCCATTGGTTATGGTGCATTTTAACATCAATATCTAAACTTATATTTTGAAATAATAATAAATATGTTTTTTTTTTAAAGTGGACGGGTTCTGATTCTAACAATCTATATTTCCATTTATCTTATAATTCAATAATCTTTCCGTCATCTTTCCACTATGAAAGATGATCTGCACGGATGACTTTCCTAAACTTGAACATACTGTTGATAAACTCTGGCACCTTGGCCTCCTTTATAAACTTTGCCAATTCCTTCTGCCCTGATACTCCTAAATTCTTCACAATACGTCTCACCATCCTTCCTCTCTCACGAAAACATTCCACTGTCAACCTATTCCCAAAATGGGGCTAACATTATATATTGAACAATCAGCCTTATTCAATCCCTTTCAAATGTTTTAGTAAAATTCTTCTCAAAATAATCCTACCTTTAATCGAATTTCCAAATCTTCCTTCCCAGCAGCTTGGATTTCGTTCTCAGCATTCAACTCTTCAGCAAAGACGAGTAGTTGACCATGATTCTTCAGTCCTAGAGTACTGTAATATACTCAGGTGTATTTCTGGACATTGCACAGGGTTTTGACTGATTATTGTTCACTGTATTGCTCTTCAAGATCAAAGCTCTTTAAGATCAAAGTACACCAGTCCTTCGATCTTACCTCTGAGACCGGTCCTTTCACGTCCGCTGTAGTACAGCATCATCCAACTAATACCCTGTTGAGGCCGCAAACCTACAAAAACACTTCCTTATGGGATACTAGTCTAACTATTGGCGAATAAAAATAAACGAGTCAAAATGCAAACATGTCGCCTTCACCCGCCGACGCAGATCATATCAGTTAACTCACTTAAACTCTATTCAATTTCTTTCTCAGATACAGTCTAGTATCGTGGCTATCTCCTACATAGAAGATTAACGTGGAATCTACATACATAACCGACGATTTGGACAATTATATGGACTGCTAAGTAGAAAATTCTTTCAGTGGATAACGAATCACAGTATTAATAGACAATAATAAAACCTATCTGGACTTATAAACTAGAACTGTGGGGGCAGTTAAAAAAATCTAACCTCAAACGCCTTTATGTCTTTCAGTCCAAAGTTCTTCGAATAATTGACAATTCTCCTTACTATGTAACCAACATTACCCTACATCATAACCCCAATATCCTATTTTATCAAATCTTATTAAATCCAGATTCACCACATTCCATGAGAAACTCACTTATCATCCTAATCACCTTGCACAATCCCTATCTAACATCAGAGACCTGAGGTAAATAATTATATTAGAATTCTGACAATGGAGAAATTCTCCACTCAAGACCTTTGTATCTACAGCTAACGTCCTCACACATCTTCCACTGACTTTTAATACCAGTGACGCGGTTGAAAGAGAAATTCTGTGATTTTAGTTCTGTGAGTTCACTAGTGGAGGAAGAAGCTCGGTTCGGAGTCCCCTAGGCTGAAGGCAAATATTGTAAACAGGAATCATTATGTTTAAGATCTTATTTTATTTCAAATTTGTTCCACGGCCACTTTATCTAAACTTTACTCCAATACGAAAGACAAAAATAAAATAGAGTTACAATCTGATGTAGTGTAAAAAATTACTTGTGAAGAGAACTGCGGAAAATTCTATTTTGGAACTTCAGAACAGTATCTCAAAAGAAGGGTATATCAACACAAATATAGTTGTACCTCTATAACAAACAACCCCAACAAACATGACCAAACTACTCTCACTACACATTTTAGACAAACAGGACATAAATGCAAAGTTGATGCACCAAAAATCATACATCTAGAAAATAAAAAAACCACTTTAAGCGAAATTTAAAAGAAATGATTAATATAGAAAAATATAAGAATTGAACAAAAAATTGGATGTAAAAAAGTTAAATTCATGTTACTCTAACCTAATTAATACATAAGACAAAATTAAAACACTAAACAGAAACAGAGAAAATACAAAATAAAAATAACAGACGGACTACCTGGGAGGAAAAACCGGTTACGTGTTGGAAAAACAAACAAAGAAAACCTACCTCCATTTCAAAACCTATTCAGTTCTCGCATAAACTTGGAGTTAGTTAGATAAAAATGTAGATCACACTGTAATAGACAATTGTAAGCAATGTTTTAATTCCAATAGTTATTAATCGTAAATTACATTATGTGACTAGTAGTTTTGTAGTAATATTTGATTTAAAAAACTCTTTTTTTTTTATTGTATGGTTTAACTATACAAACAATATAGTTGTATTTTTGACTGATCCTCAACACCCACAAAAATGTAATATATATTGGACTTGATACAAATCGATGTAATCATTCAACAGAATTTACTTTAGCGATCACCTAATAGATTAGGTTAGACAGTATTAGAATACTATTTATTTAAAATTTATTAGATATTTAACTCAATGAAGGTAATTAGAATCAGGGATTTGTTTCTAATAATATCAGAGGTATAATTGTCCGGTGTTTGTGGGAGTGAGAGCAGCAGGTGCATAGTTTTGTCTTGGCCACAAACCAAATAATTATCAATTATAAAATCTCTTCTAGTGGTATGTGGTTTTTAGAGGTCTGTGGTTTATATCGGTTTCAGTTAAGACAAAAGAAACGAATTTATAAATAAAA
Source organism: Halyomorpha halys (assembly GCF_000696795.3). Classification (NCBI taxonomy): domain Eukaryota; kingdom Metazoa; phylum Arthropoda; class Insecta; order Hemiptera; family Pentatomidae; genus Halyomorpha; species Halyomorpha halys. The sequence goes on from NW_027115565.1 coordinate 418,431, forward strand.
AAAAAGAAGAAGAAACTTGAGATGTCTTCTAAATCACTCAATAACCTTATTCCTTAAAATAAAAAATATTTTTTGATGGTGAAAGCACTTGTTTTATTTTTTGTTTTGTTTTTTAATGAAAATGGTACAAAATATTTCATTTAGTTTTATTATTTTTAAATAATATCTTTTTAGTTTTCAACCAACGTCCGGTCGCATGAAAACTCTGTTCTGTAGCCGTTTTCTTAAGAAATGAGGGAAGGCAATGTTGAAAAAAAAAAAAAAAAGAATGTAACTTTTTTTGATATGATTTTTGGGATTTCAAAAAAAGTATCTGTACCTTTACAATAGTATATATAATGTTGAGAAACCACCTTAATCTCGAAGACATATTAAGGTTGGTGGCCAACAAAACGTTAGATACCTACAACAATACCTAGTACCATTTTTGTTTCTGATTTGTTTTTCTCTCTCCTAGGTTTATTTTTTCCCAAAATATATCTCATATCATATACAACACAGTGTTATTAATTTAGATTCTTTGACCAATAATTTTACTTTTTTTTCATTTTTTTTTTAAATTTATTTATTGATATTTACAACTGTATACACATATATACAACAAGTAAATTTCTGTAGGTGACATAGTAACATGATAAAAACATGTGGAGAATCTACCCACTGATAGAACTCCAATAACATGTCTAGAGAAGTAGATCTCGAGGCCATCTTCTTTTCAGACGCCTAGGAGGATTTTTTTCATATTTGATTTATTTTTCGAGGAGTAAAGGTTTTAACTAAAAAAATTAAAATCTTTACTGTTACAACCCATGAAGGGTCAGGGGTTCAGTACTTTGTAAGGAAGTACTATTACTAGACCAGCGGTTGTGCGAGGAGGTGATTTGGTCAGAATCACACTCGAATGCCAGATTTTTACCCGATTTAAGAGGCTAGGTAAAGGCCCCAGGAGAACTCTAGAACCCACAGGAGTTAAATCACGGTTTCAGTACAACAGAAAACAATTTTCTGCCCAGCCGGATTGGAACTCGGGTCCTAGGAGTTGGTAGCAACGCGCCTTACCCCGGGGCCTAAGTGATATTAAAACAATTACTGATTTAGAAATCTATGGTAACTACGTTAGATTGGATCTCTGACGCTATCTTGAACAGCTTTCGACTAACACGAACTATCCAAGTATGTGGATCTACTAACTTTTTAGCCAAATGAAACAACTTCAATAATAAAAAATGGGTGTAACTTTAAACCGGTGGAGGTTATAGTAGAGAAAATGTATTTCAATCACCTTAGGAAACCATTTAAGTCATATCTCGACAATCAATAGGCATGGATAGGAAGGTGAGCCTGGTGGCATTGAACTACAATTTTTTAAGCTAACCTCTCTTAATTACTGACATATAACCCATAAAAAAGGGAGTAGCTAGCTCATTGGTAAGGCATTGTGCTACTAAATCCAAGAACTCGGGCTCAAATTCGGCTTCAATATAGTGAGAATGACATGAGTCAACCCCGTATGTCGGGACCCACCCAGCCTCCTCATGTTTGTTTGTTTGTTTTTGTTTAAAGGCGTAAAACCCTTTGGTCATCAACGCCTATGTCTCCTAAAGTTGGTACCCTTAATTGGATAAAAATCTGGTGGTCAAGCGTGATTCAGACTAAATCTGATCCTTGCACAACCGGTGGTCTAGTAACGGAACTTCCTTTCAAATTACTTCATCCCTGATCTTTCAAGTGTTGCAGGGGTGCAAATATAATTTTTTTTTTATGTAACCCCTGAAATGCCCTGTATATACAGACTTAATGACATCCGACAAACTTAATACTATAAATTAATTATTGATCTAATTCAGTATATTGATAATTACTTATTACTGATAACCATATCCATTATTGATATGGTTGAATACGTAGATGCAGTTAAAAATGACCTGTATATTTTCTATTCATTTATTTTATTTTATTTTTTTACCATAATTTTTATTATAATATTATAAGCAGTATATGATTTATAAGCAGTAATATTTAGATCTATTTTTGGGAATGTTTCAGTCAGAGTATTTTTTGGCTTATTATTACACTATTATATAACTTATACTCAACTATGTATAATTTTTTTTTTCCATCTATATTATACAAACTATTCATCAACATTAAATCGGGAACAGCCAAGATGATTTTCAATCAAACTTTAACGCAGGGATGTTGACCAAAGTTGACCTGTCGATGCTGTGAAATATAAATGAAATAGCAACAGGTGGATCATTGTGTCGGCAACATTGTCTTCCAACTCCGTCATTTATTAATACCAGATATCTTGATAGATAATTTACTGGGATTTTATTGTTGCTGTTTTAAACAACTTTATTATAATTTATTTTGCCTAAAATCCACGTCCATTATAATATTTTGGTTCTTAATGACACAAACAAAAAGGCAGCTTCAGTTCTAAGCTATCAAACTCTGGTAATCAACAGTAATGCTTAAAAGCAACTAAGTATGAAGTATGAAAATATATATATTTTCATTTTAGCTGTCATTCAACAAATTCATAATTATATGCCCTAGAGCCTTACTTGGCTCAGTCTTCCTACAACCGTCAAGAACTGCCACTTAACATAAACAGAAAATGTTTAAATTTAGAACTGTTTATAAATACTTATTTACTGTACACTGTTGTATGTGTTGTCTGTTTAGCCTTCCTTAGCCTAAGTTTAAGTATTTATACTTTTCCATTTCTAATTTTTACGGTTATGACTTGGCCTACGATATCAAAACGGATAAGTGGCAAACGTTACTAAAACAATATATAATATTAAATTAAAACAATATATAATATTAAATTAAAAATTTTGTAAAAAGTATACAGTCGAAATAAAAATTGCATCAAACGAGAAAATTAATTTTTAAAATAAATGAACAGATATCCCAGGAATCAAAACCGTCTATACTTTACACAGAACGTTAATAGCTTCTTAATTTTTTATAGCGTTTCTATAACTTAGAGCCGCAAACCTAACAACATTTCAAAAAATTTTCAAGCACACAAAGGGCACGGGGCTTTAATCTAGGTCGGGCTGAAGGGACAAAGGGCGGAAAATTAATTAAATAGAGTATTTCCTCTGCTTTCCTTTTTCCTCTGATAAAACCGTCTCCTGTTTCAGGGCAGTCGTCATTTAGAGGTTCAGTTCTCACTAATCCTAGCTATTGCGACCCCCCCCCCTTGGAAGGGGACCGTGAACAAAGCCGTATACTCCTTAAATTTTGTTTTACTATGATGTTTTATTTTTTAAATGTTTCCTTTGATAAAATTCTAGAATAAAAATCTCCCTGAAGTGAGAGTGCAAATAAAAACCCTGCCTTACACCATGCGTGGGAGATGTAGTGGGCTAAGGGATCCTTAGGTTGAGAGTGTAAATATTATATATAATAGTGTACATATGGTTGGTTCTTTTTATTACTTTTTATTTTATCCTTATTACTTCTTGTAAATAGTTTGATAGTGTACATTTTATTTATATTTTGGTTTATATACCTAAAGAGATTTTATTATTAGTGCATTGTATCATAAGAACGTATATTACTATTATTATTTATATATTTTTATTATTGTTTATTTTATTATTATCTAAGAATTTTCCTTATTCTTGGTTTTCACCGGGATTAGCCCCTTCCTGGACCTAGGTCAAGAGTGAGGCTAGAAAAAATTAATCTTAAATATTAAGAATTCTCTGACTATGCTCGTAGTCCTGAGCAACACACCTTTCTGCCTTAGTTCCAGGATATTTATCGACCTGAATCCTTAATGATCTCCTGTGTCGTCTCCAGGATCAGAACATTGGTTGAGATAATCAACGGTAGCACCCTGACTTTCTCAAGCTTGTACAATTGTTTCAATTCCTCTCCTAGATCCTGATATTTCCGAATTTTTTCGGCTACCATCTTGTGAAGGTGGTCATTCGATGGTACGTTGATTTCTATGATACTTCCATATTTTTCTCTCGAAGACATTAGCAAAATATCATAGTACAAGAGCCCAGAATTACTTTAAATAAAAGTAGGTATAATTACTAGTCAAAATTGATGAGTCTGCCAAGTATAGGTAGGGGGAATAAAAAATGGCGGCTGTTTCAAAACCTTAAACAAAACATTAATTTTTTATTCGGAGCTCTATATCTTAAAAACTACCAACAAAACTAGAAAATTTTAGAGAACATTATTAAAGAAGAGTAAATTTGCTGAAATATTAGCCCTAAAAGAGCTATATACATCTAATAGTTCTGGAGATATAGCTTTTTAAAAAGCAACATTTCTTAAATATCTACAGAAAGATTAGTAGTTAGTTAATTTATTTTGAGAAATCTATATCTCAGGAACTATGTGACGAACAGATGTCTATTAGCACTCAAATTAAAGCTAGTTTAATGGACTATAAAGAAGTTTCTGACCTTTACCTTCGTAGGAATAGTAGTTTTCATGATATTTACTAAAATAAATTGATTTATAGTTGTTCGACCAATAA
>NW_027115565.1:423734-424263 GCF_000696795.3 Halyomorpha halys
CATACATTTGTACACAATGAAATTTCAAATCAACCCAATCTTAATCATGTCAATAGAGGTCAGAAATTATAATGTTAGTATTTTTAATTTTTTTAAACTTAATGTAACCTTTTAGATGCTAAATGTCAACTAAATATATGGTGTTCAGGCTACTTTCCCCCATTACCTTATTTGATAAATTTATTAATTAAATTCCAAAATCACTTTCCTCTCGTTAATTACCTTTATTTTACTATTCATGTTATTCCTCACAACCGTAAATCATGTACAATGAATTCCTTGCAATTGTATTGTAACATCTACAATAGTATAGAAATCTTAAAAACAAGTTATTGTTAGCAGAGGTAATTTCTACCTTCTGTACTGACAGCCCCTTTAGATTGAAGATAAGAGAGTCTGTTTAACTTATCTATTAGATTGTGTGTGCAGTGTACAAGTTTATTTCCTTTATTTTTTCTTCACTTATCAGTTCTACATATCTTCAATCTATTTCACCTCTATTGACATCTCTATCATTTTCATCAAGTTC
>NW_027115565.1:424313-425886 GCF_000696795.3 Halyomorpha halys
ACAATAGAGCTTGATATTCCGTCTATCAATGATCGCTTATGGATTGTACTTGTAATAAGGACTGATGTAATTCGGAAGCTTTAATTTTTTTGATAATTCTTGATGGACGATTTGAGCCATATCGTGCCTTAGTATTGCCTGAATTGACTCTGACGCTGTTCCACAGAGCCGACAAGATTCCGTTATGTCTTCTCCAGATATACGGCGTCTGTAGGTCCTAGTGGCTATCATCCCGTCCTGTATGGCGAAAATAAATCCTTCTGTGTCAGGGTAAAAAAGGACACCTTTGCGAAGCCATATTTGGGATGCACTCTTATCTATTCCTCCTTCCGACAAACTGTGGTAAAATATTCCATGCAGTTCCTTAGATTTCCAGTTTTTATTATTATTATTATTTATTTTATAATTTTAGTATGAATGTGATTCAATTACTATTACTTCTTGCCTAATTTGTGGCAGACTTTAGTATTTATCAATAAATAAATATTAAAGAAACATGCTAAGCAATTTATTTTCTATTTTATTACATATAGCGGAAAAAATTGCCATGAAAAAAGGCTAACAATGTAAATAAAGACAAGCATGGAAGATAAGGGGCAAAGTGAGACAGTAGAAGCTTACAAATACTCATTAGCTTGAGCAAACACAAAGAGAAAAGCTGGTGTTAGGTGTCGCATTATGTCTACTTAGCAACGTCTGACGGCTCTAAGCTTATTCAACATTTCACAGAGGGGCTGTATTATTTCTTGAAAGAATTTCAAAACTAACAGCCTCTAAAACTTTAACTAAACGCTTTTAACTCTTCAAAAGGGCTTTTATTACTTTCTAGTAGTAATTCCCTTTTAAAACCTATCAGTTGTTAGACAAGAGTTGTTTAGTTTAACTTGAGATGGAACACTAGGCTGGATAAAAAGTTTCGTTATCCCATCCCTTTCAGTATTGGTATAGGATTAATAAAACGAAAAACATGAATATATAATTATCACACTATTAAATAAAGAAATATGAAGAAGGTGATCAGAGTTGCGGTCAAAAACGAACAAATAGTTTTTAACTATTTAATGTCCGACGCTTCGCCCCACTTTCCAGGGCTTCATCAGGGCTAAAAAAAATACGAAAAACAACCAAGAGCATTACAACAATAAGATCTTATTGATGTAAAATTTTAAATCTTATTGTTGTAATGTTCTTGGTTGTTTTTGTGAGGACGTGATGGGTTGGGGCGCAGGTTCCAGTGCACTCGGTTCGGAACATTGTTGGTTCGATTCCCACCTGGAGCAGTTAACATTCATTTTTGGCGATCCCGAGGAATGAATCATTGAATTAACTGCCTCAAAGTTAAACATTCATTTTTCGGCGGTCCCGAAGAATGAATCTAGGCCACCTTGGTTAGTACGCGGCGGCAACCTAGGTAGCCGTCAGGGGTTGGCTTAAAGGACGATTAGGCCCACTTGCCGGACTTGTTCCGCCCACCAATACCAGTACCAGTAGTTGTTTTTTGTATCTTTTTAGCCCTGATGAAGCCCTGCAAATTGGGGTCGAAACGTCGGTCATTAAATAGTTAAAATTACAA
>NW_027115565.1:430803-432636 GCF_000696795.3 Halyomorpha halys
TATTTTAATTTACTCTATTATTTTTACTAACCTTATTTTAGTGCATGTTCACATTTTCCTTCTTTCTCTCTCTCTTTCATCTATAATGTTATTGTTTATTATCCCATCCATTTACAAGAATATTTAAATTTTCTATTTCTTTTTTATCCTTTATCAACACTGTATTTAAGTACCGCACAGTATTAAGCATACGTAGAACCTAGGTTAATCTGGGTGTGTCCCCAAGACAACCAGGATGTGGCCCCAACATCGCGTCTTCAATACTTGAATACACAGGAAGTTTAAAATAATAATTTACAATAAAATCTTACTTTAATAAAGATAAAAAATATATAGCACGATAGCTGACTAAACATAAGATCTATAAAAATTATAAAGGCGGAAATTATTGTCCAAGAGGTAATAAAAGGTATGAGGTACCAAAAAAAGGTAGTTATTTCACCCCATGTTTTTATTACTTCATTCAAAACTGTATAGTTAATAGTTAAAATTGATGATTCTGCCAACTATAGTTGGGGGTACGTGGGTTGGGGCTAGTTCCTAGGTTCGGATTGTTGTGGGTTCAATTCCCACCTGGGGCAGTTAATACTTATTTTTCGACGGGGACGAAAAATTAATCTTGGCACTCCCACTTTGAACAAGCGACAACCTAGGTACCCGTCAGAGGTTGGCAATAAGGACCACTGGACCCACTTGCCGGACTTGTTCCCTCCACTAAATACCAATACCAATAGTTAGGGGGAATAAAAAATGGTGGTTGTTCCTTTAAATATAACTACAGTACTAGAAAACCTAATATATCATTGTTGAAAGTCCAACAAATTTGCTAAAATATGAGCCCTAATAGAGGTGTTTACGATCAACAGTTCTCCAGATAATTTTTTTTTCTTAAAAAGTAACATTTCAGTACGAGAAATTACTAGTTAGTGAATTAATTTTTGGAAAACTTATGTCTCAGGAATCATTGGGCGTACAGATGTCTATAACCACTGAAACTAAAGTTATTTAAATCAGCCATTACGTAATTTATGACGTTTATCTTCCTAGGAGTAGTTTTCATGATATTTGCTAATATAAATGGAATCTGGTTTTCAGATGTAAACATTTGATAATTATGTTGTCCATATAGCGACAATTAAAGATTAAAAAACAATTTATTTTCAAAGTACCCTTTCTAGGATTATAAGTTTTTGTCGTTGATACCACAAATGTATCGATGAGATATGCTAAAAAAAATAAATAAACCTTTACACATGTAGTTATGCAAACTAATAAAAATATTCGGGTGAATCGGGAATGGACTCAATATCGACTTCTTTCAAGAAATTATACTCTGAAGTGATTTACTGTGTTATCTTAAGAACTATCTTTGTTTGTAGATATATCAGCATTTATAGTACTTATTCATCATTTAAGTCATGGTACTAAAGTTAGTTAAAGAAATTTATTTAATAAAATCCAAGAAAGAATATACAGAAACTTATAGGAAAGCATTGTCAATCATTAATATATCATTTGGCTTGGAAAACAACAGTCTGCGCACATTTTTATAAGAAATTTTTTTTATTAATCTTTTACAAGCAAAAACAAGAATATCTTCTCATAAGTCTATATTGTTTTTTTTATTCCTGAACAAGGTTTGACCATTATCGTATTTTCAACATCTTCAGTATATTTTTCAAAATTATTTTTCTTGGGACTTGCAATTTGGATATTGGTTGCTGTTGCTATGCGCCATAGATAAAATTCAGAAATTTTATAAATAAATTTAGATATTATAAAACATTACTGTACCATTTAAATTTCATAGCAGTAGTTATTACGGTCGGATAT
>NW_027115565.1:433691-434621 GCF_000696795.3 Halyomorpha halys
TACAACTTTTCTTGTTTTTTTTAGCTAGGCTGTCCTCATGCTCTCAGACTCAAAAGAACACAGATGATCTTTAGGTTGACGAACGTTAAAAAAAACTGAAGAGCCGGATGCTGACTGGGCTACACCTGGAATCCTCACACAAGACTGAAAAGACAGGAAACTGCACGTCGATTTCGACTATTACAGCACTTACTAGACAAACGGTCCAAACTTTCAATTCATTACAAAATACTGATTTACAAGACAATTATAAGGCGTATCTGGACATACGGCGTTGAGCTTTGGGGCTCCACTAAACCATACCATTATGATTTCCTCAAATTTATTTTATGTAATTATGTACAGTTGTAAATATCAATAAATAAACTTAAGAAAAAAAAATACACTAGCTATGAGTTCATATCAATTCTGTTTCAAAAACAAATATGGTATCAAATACAAGATAGCTGTAAAACTATTTATGACATTTTTATGAGTGCTAAGGATTTTATGAGGAATTGTTTTATGGCTGCATGGATTGAATGTCTGATAAATTCCATTATTCCTCACAACATGGCTCACTACGGTCTTTTCAAATAACCAATTAAAAAAAGACAATTGTCGCATACTTCAATGCATTATAATCAAGACGAGATTGTAAAATATACTCTGATTAATTATAAATTGAGTTTTGATTGACAATTACAACAAAATGGAAACGACACAAAGACTAGTCAAGTATCAGTTGAAACAAATATAATAAACATAAAAATTATAACATAACTAGTCTATATAAAAAGTTTTAAGTAAATATTAAATTTGTTCACAGTAAATAAAGTAACTTTTATTTTTGACAAACATTATCCACCATCTATACGGTTCCTAGCTGTCAGACTCGAGTAAGTTTCTAGGTTCATCTTCAAGGCTGTTGTTTCCATCCAGTGTTTAATA
>NW_027115565.1:434671-440367 GCF_000696795.3 Halyomorpha halys
TCATCTTCAAGGCTGTTGTTTCCATCCAGTGTTTAATACTCTAAACGCTGCCGTGCTGCAATACTATATTTTCACCATCCACCCCACAACTCATTCTTATTTTCAGTAGTACCTCACAAAACTTCGAATAGACATTTTCTTATTTTCAGTATAAAACGAAACGAAAGGCAGAATCAATTGACACAAATAATTAAATAAAGGATTATAAATAGTAAACAACAACATATGTACTGTTTACAGCAGAATTGAATAAGAATTAAAATGGAGACATTAATATCAATAATGTAATTCTACACTCAGGGTTTAGTAATAACATAGTTTTATTTTTTATTTTTAGTTTATTTATTGATATTTACCACTGTATAAAAATATATACATGTAAATGCGATGTTAGTTATACTATGGTATGATACACGCATGTGGAGAGTAGATCAAATTAAAGAACTCCAATAATATTTCTAGAGGAGATCTCGAGGCCATCTCATTTTGAGACTTAAGGACTTAGAGGTAATGAAGGAGAAGCCATGCTTGAAACAAATAAGTTTAGTTGGTTGAGAAATTTATCATGAAAGGATTGGTATGTGATTCTGGCCAAATCAGCAACATATAGAACACTGAGGTCCTGATGGATGACTAGTTTCTTGACAAAATAAGGAGTATTAAGGATTTTACGAAGGATTTTGAATTGTAAGGAATGGATACAGAGGAATTCGATGATTTAATGGAGTCAACTCTGTAAGCTCAACTATGTAAGTCCAGGTCTTATTATAGTAATATAAATGACTCGTTTGTAATTAGTTGGAAGTTTCGACCGCTTGTGTAGTTAAGTGTTGTAATAGTTATGATAGAGTATAGATTTCCCGTATTTTCAGCCATGTATGAGGATTCCAAGCCAGTTGTTTGTCTAGATGTAGTCCCAGGTAACGGATATTTTCGAGAGGAATAAGTGGGTTATTATTTAAGGATACAGTGGGGCAGAAAATCACGGGTAGTTAGTAAAATAAAATCAGAAAATTGGAGTGAAAATATAGCGTCTGCTTGTATTTCAATATTTTTTAGTAAGAAAAAATTGGACACCATTAAGTTTGAGTGGATGTTCGTAAAAAGATCAAACATTAACAAAAAATGTTTCGTTTTGGTATTATTCACTAATATGAACCTCTAAGACCTTGCGTTCCAGAATTGATTAAAGTTCAAGTTGAAGATCTGGTATGGTTAGTTTCCGTGAGAGTTTGAAATCGCCTGGATTGAAACAGAGCCATATTGATTAGTAATTTAAATTACATTAATTAGAGGCTTTGTAAGGATCAGCCACTTAATGTAGTGATCATGATGTTAATTACTGCAATTAATTATTGTATTCACTTCCAATGGCCATGTTGAGGCAAAACCGTATTATAAATTAAATTCTTAATTGTAATAGAATCAATAATGGAAATATAAAGTTAAGGATTTAATCATCTTGTCAACTGCAAGGCTCATAGATAAGTTAAGAGGAAAAAAATTCATTATTTAAAAACTGTAATGACAACCAAACGTTATCAAGATGCGAAACTGAGCATATAATCCCACAGACAAACTCATGTTAGAACAAGCCTTTTGTGGTCTGCGGTTTTTGTCATTCTCTATTTCTGTAACTATATTTTTGAAATAGTTTTATTTTGATAATATTTCCTTTCCGATAATATATAATACGTCTATATTATAACCCTTATTTTCGGGAATTTAATCCCAATCAGGAAAAAGGATTTTTCGTCCTATCTTCTCAAGTTCAAGATCAAATTTTTTCACAGTTTATATTTATCCATTTTTTACTACTAAAAACGAATTGACATTATTATTAAATTATTTCTTGGTAAATGATTTCTAACAAACACAATTAAACCTATTTTAGAGAAAGAAATTTTGAAAAATCGGCATTCAAGCCTTGTGAAACTATATCAACGAGGATAAGAGCTAGGTAATATTGAAGGTCATTTGATTGTACATTGGTATACCAAATTTAATCAAAATCATGAAAGCCGTTTTGCAAAAGATTGAACAAACATGAAAAATCTATTTATTGTCGGGTCAGTCGATTTACCGGAAAAATCGCTGTCATATCCAAGGCATATTCCCGCCTAAAAAATATAAATTCTCTTTTTTTACAACTTTTCTTGTTTTTTTTAGCTAGGCTGTCCTCATGCTCTCAGACTCAAAAGAACACAGATGATCTTTAGGTTGACGAACGTTAAAAAAAAATTGAAGAGCCAGATGCTGACTGGGCTACATTTGCAAAAGAACAGACGAAAATAAATAATTAAATAAAAATCAATTTTAAGTACTAACTAATAAAAATATAAATGTATAAAATAAATTAATCCTCTTTACTAAAACATACAAAGACGTCTTAAATTATTACCTGTAGTTAAGATACCAAGAAAAAATAAAAGAACTAAAATGTGTACAAATAAACCCGAGAAATTTATACAATAAATGTCCTATAAAATTTAATTAATATGTTTTAAAATCCAAATAAAAGTTTGGTAATAGCAAAAGTAATAATTGACAAATGTAGCTGTTTGTTGAAAAATTTCCCTTGATAATAGTGTAAAGGTAGATAACATTTCTTTTAAAAAAAAGGGTTAGGAGAAAAAAACTTAATAATGATAAATCAATAAAATGCAAAATAAATTAAAAATTATATTTTATTTTAATAAGAGTTATTGATGGTAGTATTGTATGGTATAGTAATAATAATATGTTAACTTCCACTTATGTAATGTTTTTAATTATTACTTTTTTTTCAATTTTAATAAATTATTTAATTTTAGTTAAATTTTCAAATTTTGCTAATAAAGCCATTTCAGGATAATGCCTGTGCTAGCTACGATTTGAAGACTTCAGCGATACCTAGTGGCGATTTGTTGAACTCTCTATAGAATCGATTTAAAGGCGCTACTGAAACAATAGCACTTCTCCTCCAAAGCCGATGGTTTGCTAAAAAGGACAACTTCTTTGTATAATCGTTTAAATAGCTTCGAATATGTTTTGATTTAATTTTCAGATATTTTATGTCAAGATATCAATGTTACTAATTCCTCTATTTAGCAATCATTGTAAATTATAAACAATATTTTGAGGAAATCTTGTTGTAAATAAATACATTACAGTTCATAATTGAAGACTTGATTAGATAGATGAAGGAACTATTGACAAACAGGAATCTGGGTAAAAAAAAAAAACTGTTTGTTTGTGTGTATTCCTCAATTTTTAACCTCTTAACAATAAAGAAATTTATGGTTCAGAAAAATTAAACTTAAAAATAAAAGGTGCTTCCTAAAAATGAGGATTTGAAATATTCTTCGAAATGAAAATTACAATGTTTTTCATAATGTCAAAAATGACTTTCACTCCTATTTCTATTTTTAAATGCTTCGTATTACCTGATATTTTCTCAAGTTTGCTTAATATCCGCTCATATATTTAAATAATTTTAAAAATAAAAAATAATTTTTTGAAATATTTCAAAACAGCTTTAGTTGTTATAGATTTGTTTTTAATCTCAACATAGTTATGTAGCCTACATTCATCAAAGATTTGTTGTTGAAAGGATTTATTTCACATTCATAAAACATCAACTAAAACATATTAAGAATTTTGAAATATTTTTAAAATTGGATAAACATATTCTTTATCTAAATTTATAAATATATTTTTATGAAGATGTTTTTTTTGTATCTCCGTATATGTAATTATAAAGGTAAAAAAAATCTCCGTGTTAAAATTAGGTAATCATAACAGAATAGTTGCCTATGTACAATATAAGAGCATTGTAATCAATAAGTAATCCACTTTTGGAAAGTTATTTTAAAAAAAGTTAATATAGGACATTTCATATTAGTAAAAATGGTATTGTAAAAGTTGATCAATAACACCTGAAGAACTGAATGTTTAAGTAATTAGATTCTACGGTAACTACAAAAAAATATACTAATGATTTGATATTATTAGATGAGAACGAGGAAACTATAAAACGTAATACAACTACGTTGATATTATACAGCAAGAAACTACATCTCGAAAGAAATACGTACAAAACAGGATATATGCTTAGCAGTAGAAACGATTTCAGTGATACAGATAAAGGAGGAAATACATTTGAACTGATAGAGAGATTTATGAATTTAGGTTCTATGGTAACTAGAAAAAAAGAAATTGATGAGAATATAACAACGAGGCCAAAGGCGGAAAATGCTTGTTATTTTTAATTTCGACATTGATTAGCTCGCACCTTCTGTTCAAAAACTTAAAAGTTAGAATCTACCAAATTATTATCTTTCTTATTGCTTTTTACGAAAACTAAACATGGCCTCTTACAGCAAAGGAAGATGTGCGCCTTAAGGTTTTTGAAAATAAAGTATTGCGTAAAACATTCGAACCAAAAAAGGATGAGTAAACAGAGAATTTGAGAGATCTGAGCCCGGTAAACAAAATTCAGGTTAAAAGGTTTGGCGAATAAGATGGGCATGTAAGATTGTTTCACTCAGTAACGAACGAATCCCTAAAATTTTAAAAAACTCTCTTGGAGGTACAGATGTATAGAGAACAATTAATGGTATCGGCTTCGAACCTTCCGGTTCGCTTAGCCTTTATTATTATTATTATCAATAATTAATATAAAAGATTGATTGAAATATATTAATATAAAAAGATATATATTAATATGGAAAATATTCTATATATTAAAATAACGGAATTGAATCATTTTTAGATCTAAATTTAAAATTGTAAAATATTAAGTGAATATTTTTAAGAATGTTCCTCATTTGTTTAAAACGGCCACTAAAGATAAATAAATAAAGTAATTATGATCTACACTACGCATGATTTTTTTTTTTAGGAAAATGTCATAAGGTTCTATTGAAAAGTAAAATTTAGTCAACACTCATGATTGAAGACAAGGAATACGAGTGATCTAACATTCTCCAGAACATAAAATAACTAATAGATCTTTCAGAATAAGGTTTACCTTAGATACGCTTATTATAAACGCTTTACAAAGAAAATTTAACAGTGATTTTAAGCCATTTAAGCTCTTTTGTATCCTTTTTTGACTTTACTATCATTCCTGTTTTTCAAAAATCTTTGTAAACTGAAAAAAAACTACCTTATTTCCCCCCTGTAGTCTTCAATTGTTCATAATAATATGCGTATGAATATGCAGAGATTTTCAAGCACCTAGAATTTAAAACAAAAAATTGTCTACTGTACAAAACTTGAAAGTTAAAATTCACAGTACTATTATACAGTCTAGTGTTCTTTGAAGACGCATTCTATAATCCTTTAATTCATCAGTGAATCATCTTTTTTTGGATAAAGTATTTAGTAATAAAATACTTGACAGACATAAAGGAATCCATTTTTAAACTGAATTAATGGGATTACGGAATTTCTGGACACGCATTCTTATATGTAATGATAATACATTAGTTGGTTATTGAAAATTGTTAGTGATATTCTCTGGGTATCTTAACGCATAATTATTATCCTGTATTTCTCGACTTGTAGTAAATGAAATTGATACAAATTTATTCCTATAACACGTGGTATAAAATTAAAAATATTTATTTTTCTTTTCATCAATAATACTTTATACTTACCAAAAAAAATTAAAATTTCCTTATATTTTAATTAAAATTATTGCATGTCCATAG
>NW_027115565.1:442322-448986 GCF_000696795.3 Halyomorpha halys
AATATGCTACTCAACAAGAAATAACGGGTCATTTACAGTGTTAATAGATGTAATTGAATGGTTTCCTCTAGAAAAGCTTTTAAATTTGTTAAAACTTTTCAGAAATAAGAAAAAAAAAAGCCCCACCAATTAATATAATTTCAGTTTTGCGTTTAAAAGACTTCGTTAAGGGTCAAGGACTTCAGATTAGGCTAGAAAGAATTTTCACGCTGGAAAATACTGGAGTTGAAACTTTCCTTGAGGGATTCCTTCGATCGACGATTTCAATGGACATGTGAAGTAAAATCGGGTTCGAAAACGTTAGTAGATACCCTAAAAACCTGATTATAGCTTAGGTGGCTACTAAACCTTTAAGAGGAAGATCAAAGCGTAGATGGGAGAATCGCGCTAGGGTAGGTTTGGTTATTACAATGATATAATAATCGTACAGTTAATTTTGTTTCTTTACTGTGTTTTTGCAGTCAATTATTATTTCTAATTAGAGTTCAATAATTATAAGGTAATTAAGTAAATTGGAATGTCTATTTAATATACATTTATTTAAAGCTCTCTTCCGGCCAGTATTAACATTAATACTAAACAATTCATTTTGTTCACCACATTCTTACTCAAAACGTTCGTAAACTTGTTTCCTCTTAAATTACAAAATTTTCTTAAAATGTTCGACGAAGAATTACGTCAGTTTTTTTTTCTAATTTCCGTCAACCTGTACTGGACTATTGCATTTAATATACTTAAATTTAAATAATTTACATTTTATTTATCTTCTAACCATTTCTGATAGATAATTAATGAAAAGTCATTAATATCTAAGATACTCCAGAACAACCCAACCGATATCAAACTTTCCACGGAACTGCAACATTCTCAAATCCTTTCTAATCCGCTTCCCAATCCAGTGGAATTCTGTCCCTCTGAACATTCCTCAAGCGAATAAAATTCTCAATATTTAGTCATTTCAGAATATCTCACTTATATCTAATATAAGATATTCAATTTTCCAACCTTCTTCGAACAAAATTATATATATTATAAAGTTATATATAGCAGCAAGGTTAAGGGGCGACAACATTCAAAAATAAATAAAATATATTACAAAAATTTCATTTCGTGACTTTTTTATTTGTGAACCATACAATACATAATAAATATTATCTTTTTTGCTAAAAAGGTCTGTAGATTTTGTCTTTTAAATTTAAAACCCTAAATAAGGGGGCGGAAAATTTTTTTTCTCCGCCCTGGACTAAAACCTATACTATATAATATATATTATATAGCTTTTTTGTCGTATTTTTACTTTACATTGATTTTAGGTTACTGATTAAGTCCAAAATACTTACATTAAATACCGATATAATGATAACTATCCATGTATTTAGTAATGAATTAGTTAATTGATATCTTTTTATCTTATTTTTTATTGGTTTTATTACACAATAATAGATAGAAACATCACCCCATATGATTCAAAGATATTTTTTTAACTAATGGCATAAAAAAAATAATATTAAGAAATGTACTTTTAAAATTAAACATGGTATAAGCACTGATAAATTTTTAAAAAAAATCATACTAATTAGTAAATATTGTCAAGCATAAGTAAAAATTGCTTTGATTTTAAAAATTAAACGATTAGTTGTTTTAATACTTACGGGGTATTTTAGTTAATATTTGAACTTTTTACAATACATTTTTTTCTTATTTATACATAAGTTCTTAGGCGCACTGACATTCTGTTATAAATATAATTTAAAACAAAAATTACAAATGTTTTTCTTTAGCTCCGCATGAAATAAAAAATATTATTTACAAATTTTATAATTAAATATACAATAAGTTAAAAGGATTTTCAATGAACTATGCCAAAATCTGGTAAAATGATAAGAGAGTAGCAAATATAAAGGATTTAATAAATACAAAAAATAATTATTTTTTATTATTTTATTGATCAATACTTTACCAACATATTCCTAATACACACATTGTTCATTCATCGACATTTCGGGAGTTTTCTTCCTTCTTCAGGAAGATCCATTTTCATAGTAGTTGCATAGTCATAAATCCATATTAAATACTTTGTCGTATCTTAATTAATTTTAAAGGTACAGTACTTTTTTTTTATATTTAATTTTAGACTTACTTGGAATCCACACATAAGACTGAAACGACAAGAAACTGCTCGTAGATTCCGATTGCTACTTACTTGACAAACGGTCTAAACTTCCCATTCACTACAATAAATTACTATACACTACAATAATCAGACCAATTTGGACATATGGAATTGAGCAGATTTGACCCAAAACAGATATGCGTCTTTTCATTCCAAACTAGGTGGTTCCTTCCCAAGATTTTCAAGTGTATATGAAACATACATATTTATTTATTGTATAATTTTGTACAGTTGTAAATTACATTAAATAAATAATTTTAAAAAAAATTATTTTCGCCAACACACGGGACTAATGCCCTTGACTTAATTAATAATAAGTGTATTGGTTATTTAATTAAAGCAACATGTGATTTCCTGAATTTTATCAAATATGAAGAGTCCAGGGAAAAAAGTAACATATATTTTCATGAATTATATATTGAACGAATATAAATTATTTTATTAGTCAGTTAAACATTTTAATTTGGTTTATATTACTTTTTATTACTAGTCGTAGTTTCTTTCATACATCAAAAAATTGTTCAAATTACCATAGAATAATAAATCGGGAAACGGTTAATCGTTCAAATCAAATATAATAAATAATTATAATCTGTTGTTTGCTAGTCATTGCTAAAATGGATATTAGATATTACTCTACATTCACTAGTTAACAACCGGTTGCCTAGGTTGCTAACCAGCTGCCAACTGCACCGACAACCCGAGACCCCTCAATTAGTGACTGATTGAAATTGGTCAGTTGTAGCCAGTACAAAGTCTTTGGTGACCCGAAACACACTTTAACATTTTCATTTAATTAAAGAGCATGTGTGTATGTGTATAGATGTATTACATATAAAGTATAAAAATAATAATATAATTAGTAATATAAGAAGAAGAGAGAAAATCAGGTGTAACTTGCTTTTATTAAAATAATCTGTTATGGCAATATTTATATTCTCTTTCTATTTATAGTCAAATCTATTAGATTAAACAATGGCGAAGCAAATAAGACTTTCTTTTTAGCCTCACAGCACCAGAATATTTTTGGTAAGGACGTTAAAACGTTTTTATGGTTGTAAGAAAAGTGGAGTAAGTCAGATTTGCCAATCATTTCCAGTAGGAATAGTGATATTGGGAAAATGTCTGTTTTCGATTGTTCCGGATGGCGGTCTTTGGAAAATAAACCAGTTTTCGACTATTCCGGATGGTGGTTTTGGAAAATGAACCTGTTTTCGATTATTCTGGATAGTGGTCTTTGGAAAATAAACCTGTTTTCGATTATTCCGGACGGTGGTTTTGGAAAATGAACCTTATCTCGATTATTCCGAATGGTGGTCTTTGGAAAATGAACCTGATCTCGATTATTCCGGATGGTGGCCTTTGGAAAATGAATCTGTTTTCGATTATTTCGAACCTGTTTTCGATTATTCCGGATAATGGTTTTTGGAAAATGAACCCGTTTTTCATTAATCCGTTATTTTTTTTCAAATTTCGGTTTAACACGGTTTCTGTTTAAGATGTGAACCTGAGACCATACGAATTAGAGAAGAAAAATATTTTTAAAAATAGTTTTACACAAAATAAACCTTCACTTTTTAAAATCATAAAAATAAAAACAAAAAATTAATGACTTTCAAGGGTATTCCAGTTAAAATCTGACTTGAAAAAAACGATTTGATTTGAGAGTTCATAGATTCTTTCTTTGCAAAGAAAAAAAAAATAAATTGTTCCAAAAGAATTTAATCAAAAATATCTTTAATGTTGACATCTTAGTAATATATTAAAATCATTGTTGAAAATTATCCATATAAATACTCTACAATGCCCTGGTATTGTGGATTTTAATTTAGGAACGAAACGAATTTCTTAAAAATCATTGAAATTTTTTAATCAGAAGTTTATTGAAATCATTAGAAATTTATCTTGTAAATATTAGAAGTGGTAACATGTGTTTTGTCGCTACATTCTTTAAAATTACCCATTGAGTAATCTCCCTATCATAAATCATATTTCCGACTTGTTCAACATAAATTAATACATTACTAAAGACAACAGATGTATGTTGAAATATAAATAAACACATATCCTTTATTAGTTCCGTAAACTTATTTTGAAGGAGAACTATACTGTGTTATTTTTGAAATAACTTAACCGAGTTACTGCTCTTGGTGTTCTGGTAAGCTTGCGATAAGCTAACGGTTTACCCACGCTATAGCCTTCGGGCACGCGATTTGGAGGAACAGTAATTAATTTGAATCACAGCCTGGAAGTAGATAAATATATCTTTTCGGTTTTGCTTCATTCTATCTTTGTTATTTGAAGTTTCGTGATATTTTTATCTGTTTTTTTTTTAAAAAGCCGCAGATTTGTTCAATCTATGATTTACTAGAAGTTAATGGATGATTTTTTTTCTTTGAAGTTTACCTTGGAAAGCGGAAAAGGATTTAAAATAAAATCATCATAAATAGATCGACTAAAGAAACACAGGAGTAGAATAAGAAAAATTAACAAAGTTGTAGAAATATAAAGGTTTATTGGGTTCAGTAAGCCACCCTCCTTTTAGTTTCCATGTAAAATGAGAGTCAATGTTTTCGATTATTCCGGATTGGTTTTTGGAAAATGAACCCGTTTTTCATTAATCCGTTTTTTAAAAAAATTCGGTTTAACACGGTTTCTGTTTAAGATGTAACCTGAGATACTACGAATTAGAGAAGAAAAATATTTTAAAAATAGTTTTACGCAAAATAAACCTTTACTTTTTAAAATCATAAAAATAAAAACAAAAAATTAATGATGGTGATTTTCAAGGGTATTCCAGTTAGAATCTGACCTGAAAAAACGATTTGATAGATTCTTTCTTTGGAAAGAAAAAAATAAATTGTTCCAAAAGAATTTAATAAAAATAAATAAAATAAAATTATCATAAATAGATCGACTAAAGGAACACTGGAATAGAATAAGAAAAATTAATAATGTTGTAGAAATGTAAAAGTTTGTTGGGTTCAGTAAGGCACCCTCCTTTTAGTTTTCATGTAAAATGAGAGTTATTTTTTTATAAATATTAGATATTCACTTTACTCCTGAGAAAAAAATTCTGGCTGGGAAAAATCTATACGAGTTCACGATATAAATTATTAAGCACAACGAATTACCATTTAAAATACATCAGCATAATGTCTAGGAAGACTGAAAATAAAATTATTTTATTTTAATTGAAAACAAAAAAAATAAAAAACAAAAAAAGGGCAAGAAGAGACACAAAAAAAGTAAAAAAAAAAAAAAATAAAAAAAATAACAAAAAAACGAAAAAACCAAAAAACCGAAAAAGTCGTCAATTTTGTATAATTCAGATAAGCCAGAGAAAAAAAGACAAAAAATACAAAAATAATTTTAAAATTTATTGTCCTCCAATAAGTGATAATATTAGTGATCACCAAAATAAAAGTTAATTAATTACTCATCATATACCATAATAATGTTATAAAATTTTTACACATACCGAACTCTCTTACGAATATGATGTTTCGCAAAACGAGAGCAATCTAAGACAATAAACTTTGATGTAATTATCAAGTTTCTTGTTAGGACAGATTCAAGAAGATTGTTTTTTAATTTCTATTTTTCCACTTTAAGAAAAAAAAAATAGGAAAACTCAAGTGAATACTGATTTATACTAAATCAGTCAAAAATCCTTATATTTTAAGGAAAATTCCTTCAATTATTTAAAATTACATTTTTGAAGAATTCTGTATCAAAAGCAATAAAACTTAATTATTTTATGGTCACAATATCCAATTAATTGGTCTATGTTTTGCCAATCGGGGCAATATCTGAACCAAAGCATTATAAATTAATCACGTCATTGAATCCTAAGCTTGCAAATTAAATTATTTATAACAATAAAATTATTATCATTTAATAATAATAATTGATAATAACAATCAAACGCGATTGGCAGTTAAATGGTTAACAGAACCATGTATTCAATATTCATTACGTTCTTTAATTTAATATTTAACTTTTTATATTACTAATTTATATTTAACTATAATGTAGTAGTTCTTGGTGAACGTTTCAAGCATTGGTCAAAATTTGACCAACTAGTTATTAACTTTTAATTAGGACACTTAGGTAAACGTTATGTTTTCGTTTTTATTATATTGTATTACTATCATACATTTATTTATTAATAATTTTATTGATCGAGGATTTATATTAAATTTCAAAAAGGCCATTATCCTCAACGAATGT
This sequence comes from Halyomorpha halys, assembly GCF_000696795.3. Classification (NCBI taxonomy): domain Eukaryota; kingdom Metazoa; phylum Arthropoda; class Insecta; order Hemiptera; family Pentatomidae; genus Halyomorpha; species Halyomorpha halys. The sequence goes on from NW_027115565.1 coordinate 448,729, forward strand.
CGGTTCGCGTGTTAGCCGATAAAAAAATGGATGAAAGCATACATACAACTGTAGCCGAAAATATATATATCTGTATTTTTTTGTAGTTACATGGCTCTGAAACTTGAAGATCTGTTGAAAACCATACATTCAAAATTTGACTTGATTACAATATCTTCCACACTTGTAGCAAGAAAAGTGAAAGCAGGTTAAATTTAAATTTGACTCATCGTGACAAGACATTTTGATCTGGAAGTGATTCAATTACAGAAAAGGGAA
>NW_027115565.1:450551-452417 GCF_000696795.3 Halyomorpha halys
ACAAAAAATTGGTAGGATTTTAAATCAATGATAAGATTTTTATGATTCTTTATTCAGAACTAGTTATTAATAATTCTTAGTCATTTGTTTTGGATTATTCGTTGTTGTTTTTGAGGTTTAATTAATTAATGAAGCTCCATTTGGAACAGGCTTATCACTGCTTCGATTGAACAGTTGTACATCTGACAAAAAGGTTTTGATTTTATTTTGATTTGGACGTATTCCAAACAAAGTACTGTAGGCTTCAATTACTTACTTTACTGAGGTTGTCCTACATACTTTCTTAAAAAATATTAATGCTGTTATAAATTAACAACAATCTATGGAGAAACTCAAACAAAAAATAGTCAATGGAATACGGTCCGGGTGCGGTAAAAAAAAAACAACTCAAATAGTAGAATTATTACCATATTCCATTCATCTATACACACGGTCAATCAACAATCTTCCAAAAAATATCCCATATTTATGCTAAGCATAGATACGTTATGACGGACCTTAGAACTGACTTTTAAACTATTAATTAATTTTTTGGGACTAGTTTTAATCTTTGTTAATAAAATATCTGCAAAATGAACTTTTTTTGGAAGGTTTTGCATATTTTCGTGTTTTTCTTTGCCTTAGATAACTGATTTATAAGAAGATGTTATAATTGACTTATAGCAACATTACAAATAAACTACTACCTTAAAACTCAATTCTCTCAAAAATTACTCTAATGAGTAATTTAATATATTGTAATGAATACTTTAATATATTTGACAAATTATATAGTTCAGCTCCTTAAGATTATTCTGTTTTTATTTTTCATTCTCTGTGGACAATCTAGCTTAATATTTCTAATGTTGAACTCTATATTCACGTCCTATATAAGATATAACTATAGAGGATACGTGCATCTTGCCTGATCAATAGAATTGCCGAGCACATAACGGAGCTTTTCAGCACGTCCGTCGAATTTGTTAGATATCATCCTCAGGTGTCTTGAATTACGATGAGGATGGCACTGGGCTTTTATACTGCTCAAGAATTAGATTATTTCGTAAAAAGCTAGCAAAAACGGAAATATTATTAATACTATACTTTTATGGTGTTGATATTATTATTTAAAATAATGTTACCAACTGAGGCAGCCAAACATGGAAGTTTTGCGTGTATCTCTGGTAGGCTACGTTTCACACAGGTATTTTAATCTGTTTCTCCTTTCACCTTTCACAAGGCCGCTTGGTCTAGGGGTATGATTCCTGCTTTGGGTGCAGGAGGTCCCGGGTTCAAATCCCGGAGCGGCCCTTATCTTTTACAAAATTTTAAACTGTAATTGCAAAATTTGATAAATGACAAGTTAAATTTAAAAAATAAAATCTATTCGTTCCCATCGTTTTTCACAGAATTATCCTGTTAGGTGAATATTTACATTATTAAATTATAAATGATTATTCCATTTTTAAATAAATATATTATACCTAGTTTGTTTTCAGAATTTTAAAAATTGTTGGGTTATTACTCTCAAACGAATCCGGTGGTTTGGAATTGGTGCCCCCGGGCCAATTTCCTGCTCCAATGAGGACACCATATCACACGGTGACTAGCCCACATCTAATATTGCCTCATTTCGCACTTGGGCGGATTTGGAACAGCCTTATCAAATAAATAAAATAATTTTTCAAAATCTGACCATCAATATTTTCATAATTATTTACACTTCAATTAAAAAAAAAAAATAAATAAATTTTTATACATACACAAAAGCTTAAATTATAAATTTATTATATTAACAATAATAATGAGGTACTATTAATTGACGGTAGATTAATATAAAGATAGTGGGGTGCGCGATCAGCAAATAAACAAAAAAAAATTATTTAT
>NW_027115565.1:452467-456288 GCF_000696795.3 Halyomorpha halys
AATAATAATGAGGTACTATTAATTGACGGTAGATTAATATAAAGATAGTGGGGTGCGCGATCAGCAAATAAACAAAAAAAAATTATTTATGTGTTTCGACCTGAGTTTCTGGACTTCATCAGGGGTACAAAAAAAAAAAAAAAAAAAAAAAAAAATATCACTCAGAGAAACATAAAAATAAAGGATAATAATGAACAAACAAAAAATTAGAAATACACATAACAATGAGTTTAGCAGAAAGTAGTTGAGTGTTGATAATAATAGTAGAAGAAATATAATATTATAGAAGTAAGTATTCCACAAAATAAATTATGAAAAATTAAAGAACAGAAAGTGTTACAGAAATAAAGAATGTAATTATTAGTTCGATTCCCACCTGGGGCAGTTAAACATTCATTTTTCGGCGATCCCGTAGAATGGATCTTGACACTCCCATCCTGGTTAGTATGCGGTGGCAATCTAGGTAGCCGTCAGGGGTTGGCAAAAAGGACCCACAGGTCCACTTGCCGGACTTGTTCCCCCCACCAAATACCAGTACCAGTAAATAGTTGTGTTAAAATAAATACATTGTCTGGAAAAAAAAAGGAAAAGAAAGGACAAGGGAGAAGAAATATGGAAAACTTAGAAAGTGAGAAATATTAGAAACGAGAGGAAGAAAGACATACATGATTGGACGGAAATAGTGACGGCCTAGAATGAGTAACCATGCATTTCTCTGACTGGTGGTTGTTATCTCTTTTTTTTCTTTTTACCCCTGATGAAGGTCTGAAATTCAGGACAAAACGTCGACACAAATACATAAGTTTTTTATTCTTTGCTTACTACACCCCCGTCCGTTTTCTCCTCATATTATTAATGATCATTTTGAAATTTTATAATAACTTCAGAGACTACCCAATTTATTATGGACTACTGTCCAATCACTTTCTTTTCAGTATAAGTAAGAGGAATATCTAATTTCCCCTGAGTGTAATCCAGTGACTCAATCAACATAATCAGCATGGCGATGCATTCTGTAGAACTATTGCAATCTTGGAGTCATTATAATTAGATGTTTGAAATGAGGTCAAAGCGGCTGCATAATGTTGGGAAAGGCACGATTACTTTTCATACCATATTAAGCATACAGTTATAACAATTGATCAATTATTCTAATGATGTTAAAATTTAATAATTAAACTGATATATAATTATAAATTGTTATATTTCTGTAAAATACATAACGGAAATAATTTTCTTATATAAATAAAATGTGATTCATTTTAAATGTACAAAAATCAAATTACATAGCCATGATTTCTGAAATTAATAAAGTATATAAGTTTTCATAATACATGCATAGAGCTAATACTAGATGTAGTAAAATACTAGTACCGCTAAGAATAGAAATAAATTAAAACGTTACTGAATATAAGAGTGTACAAAAATAATTAATAGTTTATATAAATAAATTGTTGGCAAAAGTGTAATAATGAAATGGCTCAGTTCAATGATAGGGTAATTATATTTTAATGTTTTATATTTTTTTTTCTTTGCATTTACTTTATATTTCTATGTAATTTATTTCAAGTTTATTATGTATCAAAAGATTTTTTTCTTTGTGAAGAAATGATATTGTATGTATAATAAATTACAAAAATCAATTGATCGGTCCAAACTATTGTTTATGTTGGGAAATAAAGGGTAAAAACTTTTAGATTCAAATTGTTAATTTTTTTTTTGGCTGGGACTCCTTTTTATTACCGATGTCCAATGTTTACGTAAACATAATGCCTCAGAATTTTATCTGAATCTACAAATGTAAAATCAAATAAAAGCTGAATTTCTAATCTTCCAACTTATACAATATCTATTAGATTTAATGCCTTTATGAGACCACACTATCGCTTTATGACTATTGTTCTATTTAAACATAACATTGTATAAACAAAATTCCTATTTACAATGTATTATATTTGTATGAACTAATGATGTAATTATTAATGAAAAGGGTACGAGAGAAAATTTATAAATGTAGTTTGAAACAGTTATTCGATTTTCAAATATACCCAATTTCTGAGTTTCTAAATTATTGGGAGGAAGGAGATGAGGAAAAATCACCTTCTGTTTAACGAGAATGCAAATTTAGTTTACAGCGTTTAGAATAAATTTATCATTATTATTCTAAGCAAATAAAGTTTTAGGAACGTAATAAAATATGCATTGGATAAAATCCAGCTTACAAATTACCCCTGAACCTTACGTGTGACCCTCTGGGTATGCGAAAACATTCGTGCCCTGGGAACCAACAGATGCTTTGGTAGGATCAATATAAATTGACAACAAACCGCACTAACAGTCATTAAGGACTAATTCTAATGTAAATAAGGGATCTACCAAGTACTGATGTTAACTAAGCCTGTTTCTGAGGTCTCTGGCGGGTAATAGCAGAACACGTTACTCAGGAATGCATGTGATGGTGTGTCTACAATGTAGAAGAACAATGAAAAGAAAATCCTGAAAGAAAAGAAATGCTAGAAGAGAAACCATCATCAAATCTACGAATTTTTAAGCTCCAGTTTAACAAACATTCATTTACAATGATGCTTACAACTTTTAATTTATTTCAATGTTTTTGTAAAAAAACCTGAAATTATCATAAGATAATATTCTTTTTATAAAACATACACAAATTTAAAATATTTCAATATTTTTATATGATGTATAAACACATCACAAAAAAGACATTATGATTTCATTTTAACACTTTTATTTAATAACAATTTTACATAATATACAAAATTAAAATACGGGTAAAAAATTATAATTAACTAATCCATATAATGAAATATGTCTGTATAATGAGTATTGCGGGAACTGTAGAACCAGTACCCCTTGTAAATTTCCAAGATATATCAATAGAAAATTTATTATTAAGTATCGTGGGAACAGTATAGCGCTGCATATTATCCGGGTTTGAGGTTTACTAACATGAAATTTATAATTATTCATTGCGGGAACTGTATACACTCTTCCCCATTTCTAATTTATTTAATAAGTTCTTAATTATAAAATTTAATAGTTTTATAAATGTCTTGAAAAAATCATAGCATAAGTAGATAATAAATCTAAGGTTAAATTAATAAATACTGTATTGAAAATGAGGGAGAGGGAATGAGGAAAGGGGGATGAAGAGGTTGATTAAAATATTCTTTAAGATCTAACTTTCCCAAGTACAATATAAAAATGTAACACTATAAGCATTCACATACTTAGCAGTTTCCACATTTACAAAGAACTTACATTTTTTTTTTCCAAAATAAAAATTAGATAACTCTTTTTGTGTTTTTCTGTATCCCAAATTTCTATTAGACTAGCCACAGCATTGTCTCCTTTATATTGGTGAAGAAATATTTTAATCAACAATGCGTATGTTTTGAATGTTAATACAGCGTTTGAGGAACATATCTACCAGATCATTTTTAAGAATACAGTTGCGTTGCTATCGATTTTAATATTTGTTACGTAACCAGTTCTTCTTAAGGAAAATGTGAAACGACCAAGCGAAATCGGTAAAATAGCGAAAAAAAAAGGAAACCTACTTGAAGAAATTAAAATTCATTAATAACCGTTCCTTTAATGCAAAAATATTTTATATAAAGGAAATTAATTGTTATGAGACTGCAATAAACATTTTTTTAATTATGTAAGTATTGATTACTGAGCTTGGCAATTTAGTGACTGTTTCGTAAATCTAGTTAAGTTAAATTCGATGATTTTCTGGTCAACGGCTCAATGTTTTACCTCTCTAACAGAACACATCTATTTAATTTTCTTTTTAA
>NW_027115565.1:456782-457441 GCF_000696795.3 Halyomorpha halys
ATAATCAGAAATCAAACTCAGGTAGCAGGAATTCAGTTCCTAAGAATTGTTTCTGTTTTATTTTATCTCTTTTATCTTTTGTATAAATATTGTTCCTGTAATGTCATTTATTTTCAAGTTATCACGCATCAATCAATGTCATACTACTAGCTGGTAATCTGTTACGATTGCCTGATTTGTGTTTAGACGAGCATCACTGGCTAAATATATGCTGCTAGCTATTACTATATCGCTATCGAACCTTTGGGTCTGATAAGGCTTTATAATAATTATCATATTAGCAGAGAATTTTATTATTGTAATGGCAAATAATTACTTTTCTAATACTCAGAAAAGATCATTTACAACATTTTCACGGACACGAAATGAAAGGTTTGACTAATATTTTGTAAGTCCATCTTGACATTTTCTACATCAATTATGTTCCTTGCAATACAGTTAGATTTAATAACATTATTTAAATATCAAAATAAATTTATATGATCTGGATTTTTAGACAATTTTAAAAATGGAAAAAAAATCCAGTAGTATTCTAAAAAAAAATTAAAAGTTTTTATATTTTTTTTTAATACTCAACGAAATTTAAACATAAAAAAAGACAATAATAGATTTGGCTATAACTCATGTTTACCTTATTCAAATATTTTATTTAACATGTT
>NW_027115565.1:460954-461465 GCF_000696795.3 Halyomorpha halys
AAAGATTTTCATTAGTACAGAACTTGAATTCTAACTTGTGTGCGAACGACGTAAGAAAATTTATTTTACTCTCCTTTTCTCAGTCCGCTGGTGTATCTCAGGGTAGTATCATCGGTTCCATCCTCTACACCATCTATACAGTTGACATTCCCACCAATCCTAACACTATCCTCACCACTTATGCCGATGACACATGTGTGCTCGCAGTTAATAATAACCCTTTAATTGCATCCTAAACTCTTCAATCCCATATCGCAGCCTTCGATGAATGGTGCCTTAATTGGAGGATTAAAATAAATCCCATCAAAACACCTTCGTAGTAAACCTACCGACTGCCCTGCAGTCTTCTTTGATAATGTTGCTCTTACCCTAGTCGAACGCATCCTCTACCTTGGGTTACATCTGGACAAACGACATACCTGGAATCCTCACACAAGACTGAAGAAACAGGAAACTGCACGTCGATATTGACTATTACATCACTTACTATACAAACGGTTTAAACTTCCAA
>NW_027115565.1:461515-467284 GCF_000696795.3 Halyomorpha halys
GAAATCAAACTCAGGTAGCAGGAATTCAGTTCCTAAGAATTGTTTCTGTTTTATTTTATCTCTTTTATCTTTTGTATAAATATTGTTCCTGTAATGTCATTTATTTTCAAGTTATCACGCATCAATCAATGTCATACTACTAGCTGGTAATCTGTTACGATTGATGAAGGAAAGGCTTGGTATTTTTCCTTTTGTTCAGTAGTGATAAAAATTTTCCGACAAGATTATTTGAACTAATATTAAAATAAAAATCTTGCGGTAATATACCATACATATATACGCAAGTAAATATTTATTTTAAATATATATACCTACGTACCTAAAATTAAGACATTGCATTCCAAAATCATATTTGTCCATTTTCAAATTTTTATATGACAGTTTTGGCTTAAGGCTATCGCAAAAGATTTTCATTAGTACAGAACTTGAATTCTAACTTTTGTGCAAACGACATAAAAAAAATATTTTACTCTCCTTTTTTTCCAGTCCGCTGGTGTTCCTCAAAGTAGTATCCTCGGTCCCATCCTCTACACCGTCTATACAGCTGACATCCCAACCAATCCTAACACTATCCTCACGACTTATGCCGATGACACATGTGTGCTCGTAGTTAATAATGACTCTTTAATTGCACCCCAAACTCTCCAATCATATATCACAGCCCTCGAAGAATGGTGTCGTAATTGGAGGATTAAAATAAATCCCATCAAATCACCTTTACCCTTCGTCGTGAACCTACCGACTGCCCTACTTCCTTTAATAATGTTGCTCTTACCCCAGTCGAACAGATCCTCTACCTTAGGTTACATCTGGACAAACGACTTACCTGGGATCCTTACACAAGACTGAAGAGACAGGAAACTGCACGTCGATTTCGACTGTTACAGCACTTATTATACAAACGGTCTAAACTTCCAATTAATTACAAATGACTGATCTACATGACTGTGATAAGGCAAATCTGGACGTACGGAGTTGAGCTTTTGGGCTTCACTAAACCTTCAAATTCCTCTCGTATCCAATCCTTACAGTCTGAAATCCTTCGTAAAATCTTCAATGATCCTTCCTTTGTCATAAATAAAATCATACATAAAGACCTTAATGTTCCACATGTTGTTACTCCTTATGTTGATTTGTTAGTCTATCCCAAACCAGGTATCATTCCTTCCATTATAAACTCCCTAACCATCCAAACCTACTAGTTTCTAGCCTTGCTCTCTTTTCTTTCCTCACAATCCTCCGAGGCCCCTGAAAAGAAGATGGCCTCGTGACCTGCTTATGTAAAAATATCAATAGAGTGCTACTAATGGGTAGTTTCTGTACACGCCTGTATCACTCCATAATAATATACATCAAATTTACTAAATGCGTAATTATGTTCAGTTGTAAATTCCGATAAAAATTTTTAAAAAACTCTAATTTTAGGTTTCGAAGATAAATTATTGATATTTATTCTTTCATGTTTTATGATTCTAGAAATGAAGCTAAATGGTAAATGGAAGTAATCAAAAGAGCAGATCTAGTCAAATTAGGTAGTCTGCCATATTTGGGCGCCATTTTAACACTATAATGTTGTTGTTTTTTAATTAATTGTTGCATTATTTTATGATATTCCCATATGAATATAATTTTGCACATGAAAATTTTTCTGAACAACTATAAATCAATTTATTTTGATAAATATCATGCTTAGCAAATATCATGAAAACTACTACTTCTACGAAGATAAACGTCATAAACTACTCTATAGTCATGAAACTAGCTTTAGTAAGAGTTCCAATGGACATATGTATGTCGAATGGTTTTAGAGATATAGATTTCTCAACTTCGAATTCCTCTCGTACCAATCCTTACAATCCAAAATCCTTCGTAAAATCCTCAATGATCCTTATTTTGTTACTAATAAAACCATCCATAAAGACCTAAATGTTTCCTATGTAACCGATCTAGCCCGAACCCGATATCATTCCTTCCATTCTAAACTCCCTAACCACTCAAACCCACTAGTTTCTAACCTTGCTTCCTCTTCCGCTCCTGGCAATCCTCCGAGGCGCCTGAAAAGAAGATGGCCTCGTGACCTTATATTGTAAAATGTTTTTAGAGTTCTACTACTGGGTAGTTTCTCTACATGATTTATCATATCATTATCATTATGTCATTATGATCAAATTTACTTGTTGTATTTTTTATACAGTTGTAAATATCAATAAATAAAAAAAAAATATTTCTTAAAATAAATTCACTTAATAATGATCTTTCAATTCATTTTTGTATGAAATGTTTTTTGTTTTTTTCAAAATGGTATATTTCGAATACTATTAAACGTAATTAGCTCTATTAGAGCTCATATTTTAGCAAATTTACTTTACTTTAAATGATATTCTCTTAGGTTTTCTAATGTTCCTGGTAGTTTTAAAGATATACAGCTCCGAATGATATATTAATTTTTTCTAACGTTTTGATACAGCCTCAATTTTTTATACCCATACATACCTATACATTTCAAGCTTTATTTCGACCAATACAATATACATGCATATTTTTCATTACAGTAATAAAAAATTGGGATAAAGAAACTGCCTTTTATCTTCTATTGGGTTCTTGTACTAGCACTTCTTGGTTAATGCACCTGAGGTCTCCATTTCACCATGTCAGTTGCTGAAAACGATGAAATCGAAAATGGGTGCTGAGAGTCCTAATATTTAAGGGAATATTACATTTAATGAATGAAAGGAATGTAGATTCTGAAATGTAGAACTGAAAGGGTCGGCATCAAAGTCAAAGCAAATTATGTCCCTAAGAAGATTAAGTTCGTTGAGATCGTCCATCAGCTGTCTCTCCCAACTCCATTCTACAACACTAATGATCATTATTTCAGTCACGAATTGAATATTTCTAATAGGTAGTAAATGTTAGATCATATAAAAAATAATTATTTTGTTTTTTATCTATTAGAGTAATTAGTGAACAATTATGAGATAGGCGAATAAAGCTTTTTTTTTTTAATTTGAACTTATTTATTGATACTTACAACGTATTAAAAGAGTATACAACAAGTGAATTTGATGTTAGTTATACAAAGACATGAAACAGACATGTGGAGAATCTATCCATAGATAGAAGAACTCCAATAACATTTCTAGAGGAGATCTCGAGGCCATCTTATTTTCTGACGTTTAGGAGGATTATCAGGTAATGAAAGAGAAGACAGGTTAGAATAAAAACACACCACATCTAGAAGGTTAGGGAATTCTAATTTAAATGTGATATTCAAATCACATTTAAATAGTGAAAATCTGATGTAAGTTCACTGCAATCTAAAGGGAGGTAAAAAATAAATATTAATTTCTCATTATATAGTATGCCATCTTTGGGCGCCATTTCGCCACTATAATGTTTTTTTAAATCAATTGTTGCATTATTTTATTATATGAATATAAATTTTGCACATGAACATTTGTCGGAACAACTATAAATCAATTTATTTCAGCAAATATCATGGAAACTTCTACTCCAACGAAGATAAACGTCATAAACTACTTTATAGTCCATTAAGCTAGCTTTAATTGGAGTGTTAATTGACATTTGTACGTCGAATGGTTTTTGAGATATAGATATTTCAGAATAAATCTACTAACTACTGATTTTTCAGTACATTTTTATGAAATTCTGCTCTTTAAAAAAATACGTCTCGGGAACTATTCAACATAAAGTACTCTATTAAGTCTAATATTTTTAGCAAATTTACTCTTCTTTAAATGGTGTCCTCTTAGGTTTTCTAGTATTGTTGGTAGTTATAAAGATATAAAGCTCCGAATAAAAAATTAATATTTTTTTAACGATGGAAAGAGCCGCCATTTTTTATTCCCCCTACCTACACTTGGAACTTCTTACCGGCTCTTGTACTATACTTTTCAGAACCTTCCTCTTATTCGTATGGTTTAAATTTGACAGCTAAAATATTTCCTTTTTTTTTTTTTAATAATTCCTAAATGAACTTTATGAATATGATAATTAAGAGAGAAATAATATACAATTGTAATAGATAGGTCCCATTTAACATCTCATCAACTGCGATCAACATCATCGAAGTCACATCAAATTCGAAGACTTAGTTTTAAACAGAAGAGTGGATACCACACTCTCATTAAGAGTAAAAGTGAAGCCAAATAGTAGAGCATTGGCCACACCCCAAGGTTCAGATTTACGAGAGGGTAATAGGAATGTCTGCTGTTGTAATGAAAAAAGAGAAGGCAGCCCGTGACTGGCTCCTACTCTTGTAACACGCCACTGGCAGAGATGGGCAGAAATCATTACATGACTAATTTAATTAAATATTAAATCCTTTAATTACAATAAACCGTTAATTGTCCGAAAAATAAAGTATAGTGGCTATGAAGAAGAATTACACTGTAGTAATTGTAATTATATTTTACAATTACAATTACTTCTTGATGCTAAGTAATTATAATTACTTAGTGATCCTTATTAATTCCATAGCATATAAATTCACTTATATGTGAATTAAATTTATTCATGCGAAAGTACTTCTTATCAGAAGATTTCGAAAATAACAGTGCACTTTTGTTCTGAAGAAGTCCATGTACGGACTTCATTTTAACTTTACGGATTCCTAACATATTAGAGAATATTTATATTGATTCAGATGTGTAGAAAATATTTTTAAAAAGTGCTGTAGGTTTTTAAATGGCGGGCTGAAGTTACGGTTTATTTTAATTTTTCCTAACATATTAAAGTCCGTTAAAATCTTTTCAAATGCTAAATAAAATCGATTGTGTGAATCGTGCACTTACATATAGATTTATTTTAACTTTTTATATTTCCAACCATTGTGGTCTCTTTAAGTCTTCGGAAGTTCTGCAAATAGAAATTAAATAAAAAGATTTTATTTTCATTGCCTTTGAAAACATACATGGGCACCAATTTGTCAAAAATACGAAAAGTTATTGTTGAAAAATCATAAAATCTATTTTATATTCCTTTTCACCATTTTCGAAAACTTATAAGGAGACCTTATTTAAAAGAGGAAACCCTAAAATTATTTTAGAATTCTAAAAAGTTGAAACAAATTGATACACAAGAACGCGATCATATAAACGATTTTGTTTTCATTTTTTGTATCTTTGAAAAGATTTATTTTTAGAAATCCTAGAAGCTAAAACAAATATATGCGCAACCACGCGATCATAAAACAGATTTCATTTTCTGCATGTTTGAAAACATATAACAAGAACCTAATATTTCAACAATCCGAAAAGTTATAATACATTGATTCTATAGTGCACGATCATAAATTCGGTTTTGTTTTCATTTTCAGCATATTTGAAAACATATTTGGAATCCTCAATATGTTGAAACTCTGAAAAGATAAAAAAAAATAAATCTATATTTATTATCGCCAGTGCGAAATCCTAAATTGTGCAATTTTTTTTATATTTTGGAACCATTGTAAAATAGATTTTTCTGTTTTGGTCTTAAAGAATTTTTTATTACTACAAAATTTATTTTGAATTTTGGGAGAAAAATAACAGTTTCATAAGAATGTAAATAGTAATTGCTATTAGTTTGGTCCAACTTGTAATTGTAATTGGGGTCCACAATTATAATTAAAACAGTTCATGAAGTTCATGCAATTACAATTATTACTAACTGTGATTGATTTTCTGTAATTGTCAATAAATTGTAATTTTAGTTACAATTTACACTACTCAGGCCAGAGGAAAACAAAAACAATATTTGTTATATATA
>NW_027115565.1:468994-470953 GCF_000696795.3 Halyomorpha halys
TACAAAATTACTTTTACTTCATGTTTTAAATAGCTAACGTGAAGGTCAAACCTCGAAGTAGGCGTAAAGGCTACCTTCCTCAAGACTTGTTTATAAGTTCCTTTGTAAGTAGGTGTCTCCTAAGCAGGGAGTGGACGCCATTGTGTACGGTTCAACGGGTTTTCCGATACTTCGTATTATTTAGAGTATTAATAGAACAAACTTCATTATATTTACTTAGGATCATCAGGGGATTTAATCGTATTAGGTGTAACAAGACAGATAAAAAATACAAAACGAACGTTATACTTAAAAAAAATACAAAGGGATTAGAAGCAAAATTCATTAAGATAATGTTAGGCAGGAATAAGTTGTTAGCATCATTCTCAATTTATATTATGATCACTAATGGATGTTGTCAAGGGTGCGGAAAAAAAAAATACACTAATTTACTTATTGCGTACTAGTAATATATTTATTAAGTACTATTATTATTACTATCATTTTTTTTGTTAATTATGTTGTTTTTCTTCGGGAGAGCATAAGAAGACAAAGATAACAAACATATATAATATTTGTTATCATATTCCTCCTTTGGTACCTCATTTGTGACACGAAAATGACAACAATATTATGAGAACATACTGTGTTCTATACTATTCAACTACGTTCTGCGAGACGAGAGAATAAGAGTAAACAAAAAGATCACGTGACAGATGTACCTCTACTGAAAGGTGTGCCTATACTTTCCTCTGCAAGGGGTTACAGTGGCTCAGTCGCACTTAAAGGTAGAACTACACTTTTGCGCAATCAATGATTTGTACGATATCCAACGTTTATTTCCTTAATTGCTTATGAACGTTTGACGATGATTGCTGAAGATATACTAGCAAAAATACGGGTTCGGACACCAGTGTTGACCGACGTTTATTCCAGGAGTCTCTTCAAAGAGTGAATGCCATACAGCAGGTGGTTCAAATGTTATTGTATATCCGATTTCTCTCAGCACGTGGAACGGAAAATAGCTCTATCTTTATGATAGTCTATATTATTTTCCTTACATTAATTACAGATATATTCCATTGAGTAAAATTAAAAATGATTCTGAGTCCTGTATTTCTTCTATGATTTTGACATTTGTTTAAAAACAAATGATCGTAAAAATATACCTGCTATAGACAATCTACTCTCTCTTTGCAGGTAATCAGAAACAATTTTGAGAAGAGATGGCATACTATATTCTCCTTCAAAAAGGAATAGAATCCAAAAAGAAAGGGGTTGGCCAAGCCCTCGAAGCTCAGGTTACGTTGAGGGTAATAACAATTCATTGTAATCTGAACTGAAACAGAAGGCAGCTGGTGATTGGCTCCTACTACTACTCTTCTCTGCCACACCTTGGAATTCATCATAAGACCCGCCTTTTTGGCTTCACATTTCCTTTTTTTTTTAACTCAAGCACGAATCCTCTTAAACTGATTTAGTAGCTATTCAATTAGCGTTGACATTAAATTACGAGCAATGGTAAATTATATTTAGGGTACAATAATTATAGTTAAACACTGATTGATATATTGCATGATTTTTAACATAATTACATTGTTTACTTATATAGTTTGAGTATGAGCTAAGTATTGGCTAAGAACCAAGAGATATGAACTCGAAATAGAGGTCTCAGTGACCTCTTAAAATAGACAGCTGTATATTATCTCAGCTGTTCCCACTTTGCTGTTCAGATTTTTTCATAAAGTGTTTATCCGTGAGTCACTGCGGAATTGGACGTATATAAAAAAAATGTTATATAAAAACAGCTCAGTAATAAGCAATCTTATTTGTGTAAATATGTTTGCTAGTACATAAGTGCATAAACGTATTTGATTAGGAATATTAATATATGGAGCAATAGATCCTGCATTCTCTCAAAATAGTCTATGTTATTTAATAGTGCTAACGTTTCGGCCGGAATTTCTAGCCTTCATCAGA